>NC_048218.1:91697329-91844368 GCF_002007445.2 Ailuropoda melanoleuca
CTGGCTTGTCTGTCCACCCTGCATACACCTTTTTACTCCATCCTGGAACTAACTTCTCATTAGGACGTGATTCTTCAGTCAACTTCACAGCAGCTAAAATGAGCTTTTTAAAATGTAATTCGTATCATGTCACTCACTTGAATAAAACCTTCCAATGGCTTCTCACTGGGCTGAGTGACTCAAGCCCTGTCTAGGCTTGCAAGTCCCCTGCTGGCCAACCCTGCACACCTCAGGCAAGGGGGTCAGGAGGAAGGACACCAGCTCTGCAAGCAGGTGTCCCAGGGTCAAGTGCTGGCGCTGTGGGCTCCTCGACTTTGGAGAAGTTACTGGACCTCTCCCAGCCTCATCTCTAAAGGCGGATTTGTTGTGAGGATAAAATTAGGGGGCACACCAGTCAGATTAGATTAAGTGCTCACCCTATTCCAGATGACCTCATCTTAACTAATGACATCTGTAACACAACTATGTACAAATGAGGGCACATGCTGGGACACTGGGGGTTAAGACTTCAACATATGAATTGGGTGGGGGGGACACAATTCAACATCTAACATACCCTTCCTCCCTCCCTGGAATGATCAAGTTTTATTTATCATCGTGTGTATTGTATTATATTCTTTCTTCACTGAACATCACTGTTTATGTTGTCTGATTTTTCTGCAGTAGACATGCTATCGCTTTATAATAAGAAAAACAATAAAAGATAAGCTGTTTTTAAGAATTTATTTATTTATTTATTTATTTATTTATTTATTTATTTATTTATTTATTTATTTATTTATTTATTTATTTATTTGACAGAGAAAGAGAGCACGAGCAGGGGGAGCAGCAGGCATGGGGAGAGGGAGAAGCAGGCTCCCCGCTGAGCTGACAGCCCAATGTGGGGCTCCATCCCAGGACCCTGGGATCATGACCTGAGCTGAAGGCAGACCCTTAGTGACTGAGCCACCCAGGTGCCCCTAAAAGATAAGCTTTTCAGGAAAAAAGCAAAAACAAACCTTATTCCTTCCATTTAGATGTTCATCACCTCCCATTCTAGACTGAAAGCTCCATGAAAGCAGGAACCATGTCTTTGCACCCCCAAGCCTAAGAGCATGCCTGGCACATAACAGATGCTTGGTATATGCTGGCTGAGTTGAAATTAAACAGATATGTACATTAATTTCTCACAAGACCTCAAGAGCTCAGGCAAAGCAATTGTCCTTGCAGCCTCCCTCCTATATATGTGATACATTGTCTCACAAATCTGGAAATCTTACAAAAAAAAAAGGAAAGAAAGAAAAGATAAAAGGCTGCTGACGCTCTAAACTTTTAAATAACTCTGCCATATACAATGGCAGTATCCACCTGTCCTGACAGTTAAGGTGTTACCAAAAATTAAAACACAGCACGGGGGCGCCTNCGTTAAGCGTCTGCCTTCGGCTCAGGGCATGATCCCAGCGTTCTGGGATCGAGCCCCACATCGGGCTCCTCCGCTGGGAGCCTGCTTCTTCCTCTCCCTCTCCCCTGCTGTGTTCCCTCTCTCGCTGGCTCTCTCTGTCAAATAAATAAATAAATAATCTTAAAAAAAACACACACACACACAAAAAAACCCACAGCATGAAGCAACACTGTCAAATCTAGGAGGAAAGTAAACCAGTAGGTCCATCACCCAACCCCTGTGACCCAAAATGCTTCCTTTCGCCTGATTCTTCTAATTAGGTTGTGTTTGCAAAGCCTTTAGAAGCAGACAAGTGCTACATTAAGTGCTAAGTAGTATCAACTAATAATATTGGTAGATTTCATGGGCTGGTATTTCTTGTAAATGTAAACATCCTANAAAAAAAAAAGGAAAGAAAGAAAAGATAAAAGGCTGCTGACGCTCTAAACTTTTAAATAACTCTGCCATATACAATGGCAGTATCCACCTGTCCTGACAGTTAAGGTGTTACCAAAAATTAAAACACAGCACGGGGGCGCCTGGGTAGCGCAGTCGTTAAGCGTCTGCCTTCGGCTCAGGGCATGATCCCAGCGTTCTGGGATCGAGCCCCACATCGGGCTCCTCCGCTGGGAGCCTGCTTCTTCCTCTCCCTCTCCCCTGCTGTGTTCCCTCTCTCGCTGGCTCTCTCTGTCAAATAAATAAATAAATAATCTTTAAAAAAAAAAACACACAAAAAAAAACCCCACAGCATGAAGCAACACTGTCAAATCTAGGAGGAAAGTAAACCAGTAGGTCCATCACCCAACCCCTGTGACCCAAAATGCTTCCTTTCGCCTGATTCTTCTAATTAGGTTGTGTTTGCAAAGCCTTTAGAAGCAGACAAGTGCTACATTAAGTGCTAAGTAGTATCAATTAATAATATTGGTAGATTTCATGGGCTGGTATTTCTTGTAAATGTAAACATCCTAGGCTTGTCAGCACAGTAGTTGGAATCAGTGTTCAGCTATACCTTAGAAGGTCTTTATAGAATTGAATAAAGCTCCTGACTTCCAAAGAAAGTAGCTTCATATCATGTTTGCATTCTCCAACTTGTCAAAACTTTGGAAATCATCTAATATAATAGTTCTCAGCTCTATCAAGCCCAGCACCTCTTTTCCGTAATAAAGGTTTTGTTAGAGCCCTCCTTTAAAACCTTGAAGCAAAAGGCATGAATAACCCACCTATACATAATGTACTTGAGTATGTAAAAACTCAGGCGAGCACACAGGGAGCTGTCGGATGCTTTTGCAGTTTAAAGAATCATGGTCGGTGTACCAGTTCCAAACGGCAGGCCGTCACAGGTGTGCTGCATGGGAGATGCTGTACCATGGGTGGCGTTGAAAGGGGGATTGAGCTTCTGAAGCAGTGAAGAATTCCTTTTTGGTTCCAAACTAAAGAATTTACAATCATCCTTCCATTTACTCTACAGTTTCATTCCTGGAAAAGTCGATGTACTTGTATATTAAAACCATCCCTGAGGGGCGCCTGGGTGGCACAGCGGTTGGGCGTCTGCCTTCGGCTCGGGGCGTGATCCCGGCGTTATGGGATCGAGCCCCACATCAGGCTCCTCCGCTATGAGCCTGCTTCTTCCTCTCCCACTCCCCCTGCTTGTGTTCCCGCTCTCACTGGCTATCTCTATCTCTTCAAATAAATAAATAAAATCTTAAAAAAAAAAAAACCATCCCTGAAAAGCCCATGTGTTTATACATAAAACAATTAGGTTTTAGGTTTAGATCATCATAAGCAGAATTTTCATCTACAAGAATGTCTGTGAGATCATTGAAAATTGGATGACGCCATCCCACCCAGTTATCATCTCTGGGTCTCACCCACCAAATGCCAGGAATACCTCGTCTTCCTCAGTCTTTGAGAGAAAAAAAAACCAAAACACTCAAGACACTTTTCATTTTATTTGAGAGCAAAGTTCCAAAACAAACCCATGGGGTGGGATTGTCCTTCTTAAAAGTCATAAATCTAATTTTACATCTTTGTATTTAAAAAATGAGGATGTTGTGTCCCCACAGTATATGCCACAAAATCACAGATCAAGTCTTCCAAGAAGAAGGAGCCAGGTAAGTCTGGGCAGAGCCAGGCCAGGTGAGCATTTTCCATGTGCCAGGCATTGTCTTAAGCTCTTTTTAGACACTAATCTAATTTTCACATCAATACCAGGTAGAAGGCTTTTTTAACCCCATTATACAGTTGAAACTGAAGCACAGAGAAGTGAGGTAACTTACCCAAGGTCCCACAGCAGTAAGTGGCAGACCCTGATTCAGACCATCTTCAGAACGACTCGGGGACAAAGTGCAAACAACAGATCGTTATTTAGGACTGGAGGTGACACAAAGGGGGAAAACGCAACCCTCCTGCATTGTGAATACACAAGATAGACCTGTTCAACCAATTCAGTATATTGACCTCCAACCATGCCTCCAAGCGATCATTTGTTCCTGCCTGGTCTCATCTTCTCCTTTCTTGTGTTTTTCCTGCAGACATTCATGCCCAGGAGAAGGCTGCTTTGGGTCCCTCTGGACCTTTTCTAAAAAGGAGATCCCTATTCACTACATGAGTTCCAGAAGCATCCACTAAGGCTCCCATAGAACCTCTTCCATCAGTTGACCTTCGCCGTAACCCCTATCACGCAGAATGAGTGGCTTCCTTGCCTCCCTGGACCCCCGGCGGGTGCAGTGGGGGGCTGCCTGGTACGCCATGCACTCCAGAATCTTGCGCACCAAACCAGTGGAGTCCATGCTGGAGGGAACAGGGGCCACCACGGCCCATGGCACCAAGCTAGCCCAGGTGCTCACCACCATGGACCTCATCTCACTTGGCGTCGGCAGCTGCGTGGGCACGGGGATGTACGTGGTGTCTGGTCTGGTGGCCAAGGAAATGGCAGGACCTGGTGTCATCGTGTCCTTCATCATTGCAGCCGTGGCATCCATATTATCAGGTAAGTGTCTCAGTACAGTGGAAGGCCTGTGGAAAGTGCACTGCCGGTCTGTTCCAGCTCGTCCTGCTTCTCTAGAATATTCAGTGGTGAGACGTGTGAAGGGTCGGCAAAGGGGTCATCGGGCTCCTTTCTTGCCCTGACTTCCAGGGAGTTCAACACTCAACTGTAGTTGCCTCCTTTTCCTTTGGTTTTTCCATACAAATAATTATTCTGGTGTCTGACCACCTCCCAACTTCTCATTCCTTGTCACATCCTAATGGCTCCACTTTTATCATAACTCTCCCTTTCAATGGAAGGTAGGTCAATCCCTTTGTGGGAAGGTGGCTATAGCTAGGATTATAAATAATACATAAAGGCTAGGCAGAGTAGCAAAATGACAAGTCACTAAATCTGATATGATTGGGATTTGATGAGCCCAAAACTGGCATTGTGACCCCTAAGCAGGAGGAAACCAAGGTAGGAAATGTAAAGCCATCATGAGAATCACAAAGGACCATCTGCCACAAGCACTCCAACAGATTGTATTCTACTGGGAAGTTCAGCCAGTGCCGTCTCTCTCCTTGGGAAAGAATCATAAAACTCATTTTTTAAATAAGGTACCAGGACTTACATATTGATAATTTGTGAAACGACTCTCTTATTTTCCTTTTCCTCTTCCCTCCTTTTCTCTTGAGCTGTGATCCACAGTATCTTCCCAGGAATAGGTCAATAGAAAATAACTTGAAAAAGAAGGAAAAGGAACGCATCTTGCTTCTTAGCATTGTATTGCAAAAGCATGAAGTTTTGCTGGGTTTTAGGTGGCAGGTCACATGGGTCAGCTCATGTCCTGGCAGGGAACGTCATGGCCTCATCCAGTGCTTCAGAAGCAAGAATGCTAGGCTATGTCGGGATTCCTGTGTAGGAATGCGCACCTTCACAAGAAAAGTTCTACACAAATATTGTCTACAGACCAGCCATCATCCACGGGGGACGCACAGCCCGTGAGCACACAGTCAGCAAGTGCCCCAGTTTATATCTGACATCTTTTTAACTTAATGAGGCAACTCATTCCAGACGNTTGACAGAGATAGAGACAGCCAGCGAGAGAGGGAACACAAGCAGGGGGAGTGGGAGAGGAAGAAGCAGGCTCATAGCAGAAGAGCCTGATGTGGGGCTCGATCCCGCAACGCCAGGATCACGCCCTGAGCCGAAGGCAGACGCTTAACCGCTGTGCCACCCAGGCGCCCCTATATCTGACATCTTTTTAACTTAATGAGGCAACTCATTCCAGACAGATTTTATTTTATCTCTTGTCAAGGTTTACTTCCGTGTTGGTAGTACAACTATCCCTTTTCCTGAAGTCATCTCTAAGATGACTTTGTGACTGTGGCCAGCCAGAATTTTCCAATAGCCCCAACCAGAGCCCAGGCCAAAATAACTTGTGCTAAAGTTAGCATATCTATAACAGAAGCCTCCAACCAGGCCTCTCATTCTGTGATCCTTTGTCACTAAGCTAAGGGACGTCCGCCTCTGCTGTCTTCTCTCCATTCCCGTATCATCATGCCTGTATTGCACCTCCCCTGACCAACTGCCCACCACTCCTCCGTATCACAATAACCAAACTCCCCTCTANTGACTTTGTGACTGTGGCCAGCCAGAATTTTCCAATAGCCCCAACCAGAGCCCAGGCCAAAATAACTTGTGCTAAAGTTAGCATATCTATAACAGAAGCCTCCAACCAGGCCTCTCATTCTGTGATCCTTTGTCACTAAGCTAAGGGACGTCCGCCTCTGCTGTCTTCTCTCCATTCCCGTATCATCATGCCTGTATTGCACCTCCCCTGACCAACTGCCCACCACTCCTCCGTATCACAATAACTAAACTCCCCTCTACCTTCAGACTTTTTAATACGTGCTCCTTTCTCCTTCTGGCCTTATGAAACCTGGCTCAACCCTGAGGACACTGTTGAAAATATTGAGAAAATGCACTAGGGCCATACATGTGAAGCCAATGCGCGGGATGTTTGAGATTGAGATTTCAGAAGTGCTACAGTAATCAGCGATCTTAAGATGAGACTTGGAACCTGGCTCTGCCACTGACTGGCTGTGAGACCTTGAGCGAGGTCCATAACTTCTCTAAGCCTCCATGTCTCCACCTTGAAAATGGTCATAATAATATCTCCTTCGCAGAGTTGCTGTGAAGATTAGAGATGCCTGGGTGCTGCAGTGTCTGGCACATAGTGCTACGTGAGTGGCTGTGATTATTGTGCACCAAACCCCGCATTCGGAGCTGGTCATACATTACCACATTTAAGACTCATAACATCTTCGTGCCACGCCTGGGTGGTGCAGTCGGTTGAGCATCAGACTCTTGGTTTTGGCTCAGATCATGATCTCAGGGTTGTGAGATCAAGCCCCACATTGCGTCGGGCTCCATGCTCAGTGTGGAGTCTGCTTGAGATTCTCTCTCCCTCTCCCTCTCCCTCTGCCTCTCCCACTGGTCCTCTTTCTCTCTCTCTAAAATAAATAAATAAATATTTAAAATAAAAAAATAGATTCATAATATCTTTTCAAGATAGGTTTTATCATCTCCAGTTTTATATATAAGAAAACTGAAATTTAATTACCAGAACCTAGATTCAAATTTGTTATACCAACATCTTTCAACATTGACTATGAATTTAAATCACTCAGGGAAATTTTTCTTTCTGAAGAATGGTTTGGGGGAAAGGAGTCAGCTTTATTGAGTTATAATTTCATACAGTAAAATGTATCCTTTTAAATATACAACTCTATGAGCTTGACCAGCACATACAATTACGTAACCTCCACCACAGTCAAGATACGGAAGAGTTCCATCAGCCCCAAATGATTCCTTCATGTTACCTTTGTCAATTTTCCTCTCCTCCACTCCCACCCCCTGGCACCCACTAAACTGCTTTCTGTCCCTTTACTTTTGCCTTTTCCAGAATGTTATATGAATGGAATCATTCAGTGTATAACCTTTTGAGTTTGGTTTCTTTCACTTAGTATGGTGCTTTTAAGATTCATTCATATTGTGTATATCAGTGGGTTGTTCCATTTTTTTTAAGATCTTATTTATTTATTTGACATAGAGACAGCCAGCGAGAGAGGGAACACAAGCAGGGGGAGTGGGAGAGGAAGAAGCAGGCTCCCAGCGGAGGAGCCCGATGTGGGGCTTGATCCCAGAACGCTGGGATCATGCCCTGAGCCGAAGGCAGACGCTTAACCGCTGCACTACCCAGGCANGAGCCTGATGTGGGGCTCGATCCCAGAACGCTGGGATCATGCCCTGAGCCGAAGGCAGACGCTTAACCGCTGCGCTACCCAGGCGCCCCGTTCCATTTTATTTTTGAGTCATATCCCATTGCATGGATATACTACAGTTTATTTATCCATTTCTTAGCTGAATGTTGAATTGAGTTGGTTCCAGTCTGGGGTNTTTATTTTTGAGTCATATCCCATTGCATGGATATACTACAGTTTATTTATCCATTTCTTAGCTGAATGTTGAGTTGGTTCCAGTCTGGGGCATTATAAATAAGCCATTACAAATATTTATGTACAGGTTTTTGTGTGAACACAAGTTGTAAGTTCTTTTGAGTAAATATCTAGGAGGGTAGGTTTAACTTTATAATAAACTGCTAAACTCTTTTCCAAAGTGACTGTATTATTTTTCATTCCCACCAGCCACACCTGAGAATTCCAGTTGCTCTGTTCCTCGCCAGCCCTCAGAATTGTCAGGTGTTGCTTTTGGTTGTTATTTCGTTTGTTTGCCATTTTAAAAGGTGTATGATGATATTTCAATGTGGTTTTCATTTACATTTCCCTAATTGTCATTTTGAGCATCTTTTTATGTGTTTATTTGCCATCCATCTTCTTTAGTGAAGTGTTCAAATCTTTTGCCCATTCTTTAACTGGGTTCTTCATTTTCTTATTATTAACTTTTAAGATTTTCTTATATATTCCGGATACAATTCCTTTATTACTATGTGATTTTGTAAACATTTTCTCTCACTTTGTGGCTTGTCTTTTAGTTTTCTTTTAATTCCTGTATATTTCCTTTTAAAAATGCTGATGTCCTGGCTCCATCCCCAGAGATTCTAACTCAGTTGGACTGGGGTGAAACCCAAGGAATGGTATTTTTTTAAGAGCCTCAGAGGATTCGAATGTGCAGCCGGGGTTAAGAACTACTCTATCATTGGGACCAAAACTCAACTCCTGCTTCAGCTATGATCTACAAAAAGAGAAAGCATATGTTAGGATATAAATTATTTGGTCAGCAGATTCTTAAGATTTTCTTGGCCCCATGGCATCATCCCCTGTGCCATGCAAACCAGTTTATACCATGAAACAAATCTGACTAAGAGAGAGAGAGCCACACCCTCTACAATTTGACAAGAGCCAAAGTTACAGGGACCTCCCAAGCTCCTCCTACCAGTCATGCCCCAACACCATAAACGCCCACAGCCTTATTGCAGGTGGAGGGAAACTTATCAGAGAAAGCCAGTAAACTTTACCCTCTGCCCATAAGGTCTTATCTACTCTTTAATAGTTCAGCAGGCCACAACCAGACCCCATGCCCATACCAAACCTAAAAATCTCTTTGAATACACCAGATTAAATAAACAAGATAAGGGAAATAGTTTTTCTTCCTGATTCCCACCTACAACCATGTTGAGAGACTGAGGGATGGAAGCAGTTTGGCTTCCAGAGGTTGTCTAATTCTCTTGACTCAGGATGAAACACAGAGCAAAGCCACCATGCTAGTGACATCTGGCCACTCAAAGTCCTAAAAGCCTCCTATGAACTTGAGTGAGGATGCCCGCTTTGACTTTTTTTCCTAAGTTTCTTTCCAGTTCTCTTTTAATATTATCAAATTTGAACCTTACATAGCATGTAGGTCTGAGTGACTCCTAAGGTCATGCACATCCTACAATAACCCTTCAGGCTTGTATCTCAAATGGTTTGGGTAAGGATGAAGTGACACTATGTTTACAGGGCATCAGTCCCCAGTCTGATGCCAATACCAGTAAGTTTTATCATCTACCCATAAGAAATAGTTGACAAAAATCTAATAAGATGTGGTTCAGTAAAGACATATTGTGTACCCACCTTCTACCAGTTCTGGGGCAGTACCAAAAACACATAAGAAATTGTTTCTACTCTAAAGGACCCATTGCTTATGGGTGGAGATGAACACCCAATCTGGTGGGTAAGTATGGCAACAATAGTAGTGATAGTAGTAATAATAACAGCAGCAGCTACCATTTACTGAACACTTACTGTGTGCCAAAAGAGTTCTGAGTGCTTAACACAATATGTTACTTAATCCCCACGTCAACTCTATGTGGTAAGTGGTGTCATTATCCTCACGTTACAGATGAGAAAACAGAGGCTTGTGAAAAGTTTGGTAACTTGCTTAAGACACCTGATTGAGAGGTGACAGACAGGGAATGGAGTGAAAGCAGTCTGACTCCAGAGCCCACATGGTAATCACTTTGCTCATCTGCTACCGTATTAGCAGATTAGGGTCAGATTCCATCGCAAGCAACAGAAAACCAAAAACAACAGACGATTTCACTTCTTTCTTGTGTAGAAAGAATCTGGAGGGAGGCTGTTGTTGTGGCTCTGCAGTTTTGGGGACTCAGGCCCTTCATCTTTGTGCTCTGCCACGGAGGATGCTTGGCTTCCATCCTTAAGGTGACTTCAAGATCCAAGATGGCTGCTGGAGCTCAGTCAGTGCATCTGAGTTCCAGAAGGCAGGAACAGAAAGTTGAACCAGGTCATTTCCCATATTTCTGTCCCCTTTTTACGAAACTTTTTCATAAGTCCTTCTCTATAACTTACATGTCAGTTATCTCTATAGATCCTTCTCTATAACTTACATTGGTTGAAACTGGAACACTTGGCCACAGCAAGTGAGGATATGAAGTGTCGTCTTCTGATTGGGTACATTGTCAACTCCAGTATTACAGGAGCTCTGTTGATGGGAAAGAAAAGGAAAACTGGCTGTCACTGCCACATCGATAGTGGATGCACTGCCCCTAAGCCCTCCAGCTTGCTGAGGTCAACTTGTTCTGAAATATTGAAGTAAAATTGGTTCTGATTGCCCAGAATGTACAATCGGAGAATCTAGAGTCCCCTTCAACAACTGAATAGGGAACTTTTCCTAGTTCTGCCAATGCTGAGTCTCTGCTCCCACGAGTCTCTGTCTCTAACTCTCTACAATTTCATCCCAGCCATTCTCCAAAGACTATTGTCCGCTAACTGAAACGGTCCATCAGGATCATTCATTAAACAAAGTAGGTTTTTAGAGGAGGGACTTGGGGGCCAAGCGGGAAGGCCTGCCCAAGGGGACAGGCCAAGAGATCATTCTGCCAGCAGAGAAGTTCAGCAACACGACCAGATCTATACTGTAGTAACATGGTGGGGAGAGAGTAAAGGTGGAGACACTGGTTATGCACGTATTGCACAGAACAGGCAAGAGGTTAAGATTGGAGATCAGAAGGAAGTTTAGGATGGAGAGGGTGTGGGCACAGGTGAGCGAGGGAGGATGTGGCAGAGGGATAAATGCTCTCTCTAGCTGAGAAGGACAAGACAAACACAAGTGTTTTTGAAATAACGTCATTAGAATAACGGATTTACAACACAGTTCCGGTGACAGAAAGTGAAAGTAGAAGCAGAAAACCCTAGGAAAGGGAAGGGACATCCTCATTTGCTCGTTGGCATCATCAGGTGAGACCATGGGAGCTGCATCCCTGGGGAGGTGGTGAGGGGAGCAGTGCTCTGCCAAGCCACAGGCAGGGCTCCCCAACCTCCTCCCTGGGCTGGATCTTCACAAAGCCTAAGCAGGATCTCCCCATTGCAGTATTCATCTCAGGTTGGATTTTCATGACCGAGGAAGATTTCTAAAGATTCTGAGTCTATTTAGATAGTCTGCTGAGTTCCCTTGTTCTGTTTTTCAGAATAAACCATTTCCCCTCCTCAAACTGAAGCCAGACTCAACACATGAACACAGGAGTGTTGACCCTTTTGCATCGCTGGTCGTTCTCAGTGATCTAGGATCACTCATTCATTCCACAAGCTTGCCTCTCTTTGTTCGCCCAAACGTATCTGAGCGCTGCTCTAAACCACATTGGCAGTGGGAGAGGCAGAAACACTGAAAGTGTAGAGAGGAAATGCAAAGATGAAGAGATGCATGCCCATCTTCAAGCCTCTGGAAAACTAGCTTTCCCAAAATATTGTCCAAACTCACAGCTCTATGTCGAAATATCCATAATGATAGCAGCTACCCTCAATGCTTGTAAAGTCTCTAAGACATAACTTAATAAGCACTTGATAAATGTCAGTCATTATTATTGTTGTTGTTATTATTATTACGAATCCAATACTGTGCCCCAAGCACTGTGCATTTAATGCTCTCAACCTCCCTACTGGGTGACTATTAGTGTCTGCATTCTATTAATCACAACAGCTAAACCACTGGGGACTTCTGATGTGCCTGGCACCAGCCACACCAGCTGCACACAGCTGCATAATCCACCCAGCAAATCCTACAAAAGAAGGGCCATTATATACTGATTCACTCTTATTGGGCTTTCAAAAAAGCCTGTAGCTCACCCTATTTTATTGATGGGTTGAGCACTTTTCTAGATCATAACTTCTGTAACCCAGGTCATGAAAATGCCTTCTAAGCTCAGTGCCTTTCTGTCACCTGTCAGCAGTGAGAAGGGTGTTGTGAAGTTCATGTAAGTCTTCCATATAGAGCTGGGTTGACAGCCCTGTAGGAAGGATGTCAGTTACCAGTTCGGAGAAGGTGAGCTCATTTTAATAAAACTTTACAAGTCTCTTAATTGCTGATTCTGAAATGAGCTTCCTCCGGCAAACCAAGGAGAACCTTGGGCTCCTTTGACATCTTCTACAGCACCTGGTAGAGTAGACAGGGCATGCAAGCGCAGCTAGCGTGGCAGGGTGGGGGGGTGGTGGCCGGCCACCTGCTCCGGGCTCAGCATCACGGCAGATGTACTGCAGAACCCACGAGAGAACTCTGAGACATCTGTGCAAAGAAACCAGGCAGGCACGCGTGAGATCGTCTTGCGCAATGCAAGAGACCCCACGGCTGGGGACAGAAGTCGGGACACCCGAGCCCTCATTCCAGCTCTGTTCCTCTGCAACCCAGGACACTTAGGCAAGTGGCTCACCTCTTGACTTCAGTTGCTTTTTCTGCAAAATGAACAGTTCCGATTCGATTGCCTGTAGGAGGGTAAAAAAAGAACAAAGGGAGGGGAAAGATTTGTACAGAAAGGTCCAGTGTCTCACCATTCCACACACACACACTTTCCAACCCCAGTAGCATCCGGGCGCCAGCGGCGGTTAGCCCCCAGAATAGATCCACCCCATTCAAGCCCTGCTCTGCCGTTTACAACTTGCGTGACTTGGGAACTGTACTTAACCTAGACCTTCCCAAACAGGTTGCCCAAAGTTACGGGTGTGTCGCAGTATTGCTCCCTCAGCCCTCGGCACAGCTGGGAGGTGGCAGAGGCCCAGGCCATCACGGCCACCTGTGAAAGGCCTCGCCCTTGTGCGTATTGACCTGCTTCTCGTAACCATACAAATGTGACCATTCTCTGGGTGTGTTCTGTCAGGCGGGAAAGACTGGGAAGTCCCAATAGCCCGTCTAGATCTTGGACTCATCATCTGTAAATGGAAAGAATAAGTTCTGCATCACAAGCGTCTCGTGAAGAGTGTGTATGTAAAGGGCTCAGGAGAGCCGGCGCCCATGGCCTAATGCTCAGCACGGTTTCCTCGTGTTCTTGTCAGCACTGCTGCACTGTCAGCCAGGTCTCCAACCTAACCAGCCTGGATTTGTTCTCAATGTGAATGAGCGTCCACGCTTCAGATCCTGAAGCCCCGGTGCATACCCTAGCAAAAGACCCAGCGGGCCTGCCCCTATTCACTCTTTCACCAGACGGACTTTGCACAAAGAGCATTCTTTACGGTCTGAAGGTATTCTCCCTAGAGGAATTCTCACCTCTACCAGAATAGCCCCCTTCAAAATGATTGTGCTTTTGTGCAAAATGATTGCACAAAAAACGTGCAAGGAAGCTACATCTCAGAACACAAGTAAATGAATAGATATAACTACATATTGTGGTAAGCACTGTAAGGAAATTAACCAGGCTCCCATGACAAAGTGCTCCTTCTGGAGCAGTGATATTCAAGCAGCCTCAACTCTGTGCACTGAAAAAGGTGCTTGAAATGAGTAAGGCATGACCGCCATGAGATAAAAGCCCATGAAGAGGAATGATGCCCTCGCCCTCAGGGCCCAGTACGAAGCCGACTTTGTGCAGGCGGCTCAGGAGCCTTGCACGTGCCCAGCATCCGCTCTGCACACTCAGTGCCCCNGCCTGCCCCTATTCACTCTTTCACCAGACGGACTTTGCACAAAGAGCATTCTTTACGGTCTGAAGGTATTCTCCCTAGAGGAATTCTCACCTCTACCAGAATAGCCCCCTTCAAAATGATTGTGCTTTTGTGCAAAATGATTGCACAAAAAACGTGCAAGGAAGCTACATCTCAGAACACAAGTAAATGAATAGATATAACTACATATTGTGGTAAGCACTGTAAGGAAATTAACCAGGCTCCCATGACAAAGTGCTCCTTCTGGAGCAGTGATATTCAAGCAGCCTCAACTCTGTGCACTGAAAAAGGTGCTTGAAATGAGTAAGGCATGACCGCCATGAGATAAAAGCCCATGAAGAGGAATGATGCCCTCGCCCTCGGAGCCCAGTTCGAAGCCGACTTTGTGCATGGCGGCTCAGGAGCCTTGCACGTGCCCAGCATCCGCTCTGCACACTCAGTGCCCGTCCTCACGTTGCCCTCCCTGCACGTTAGCCCTGTTTGGGGAAAAACTTGAGATGGCACCCCTCTTCTGTGCAGGCTGTCTCGTGTCTCTAGGAAGGTCCTCAGCAGAGAACAGATCCAGGCCCATGAGAGATTCGCCGTGTCTCACACCCCAGGCATCTGTTGGGAAGGCAGCCCATCCCAGGGGAACCTGGACTCACCTGCCCGTCAGACCGGCTGAGTAGCCGCAGAGGGCTGGAGCGCGCTCTCTCAGCACTCACCTTTAACCCCAGCTACAAAATCCACAGGGCAGGAGGGATGGCTTGGTCCCCTCACAGNGGTGCTTGAAATGAGTAAGGCATGACCGCCATGAGATAAAAGCCCATGAAGAGGAATGATGCCCTCGCCCTCGGAGCCCAGTTCGAAGCCGACTTTGTGCATGGCGGCTCAGGAGCCTTGCACGTGCCCAGCATCCGCTCTGCACACTCAGTGCCCGTCCTCACGTTGCCCTCCCTGCACGTTAGCCCTGTTTGGGGAAAAACTTGAGATGGCACCCCTCTTCTGTGCAGGCTGTCTCGTGTCTCTAGGAAGGTCCTCAGCAGAGAACAGATCCAGGCCCATGAGAGATTCGCCGTGTCTCACACCCCAGGCATCTGTTGGGAAGGCAGCCCATCCCAGGGGAACCTGGACTCACCTGCCCGTCAGACCGGCTGAGTAGCCGCAGAGGGCTGGAGCGCGCTCTCTCAGCACTCACCTTTAACCCCAGCTACAAAATCCACAGGGCAGGAGGGATGGCTTGGTCCCCTAANAGAGATTCGCCGTGTCTCACACCCCAGGCATCTGTTGGGAAGGCAGCCCATCCCAGGGGAACCTGGACTCACCTGCCCGTCAGACCGGCTGAGTAGCCGCAGAGGGCTGGAGCGCGCTCTCTCAGCACTCACCTTTAACCCCAGCTACAAAATCCACAGGGCAGGAGGGATGGCTTGGTCCCCTAAGAGCTTCTTAGGTCTTCCTTGTTGGCACCCCTTTCATCGGCTTTAGAATTGGGGGCACTGCCTACTCCTGGAGAGTGGTGAGCTGAAAACTATCTGGTGCACGAGAGTTGGCAGCTGTCACTTTACTCCTGTTCTGTCCTCTCTGCACAAAGCCTTTCTCGCCCAGCTGTCAGAGTCATCTGAACGAGGGGCTGGAGGCCTCCTGAAGAAAGGTTGAGCAAGAAAACGGGAAATTTCTCTCCACCCTCACATTTCGAACTGGACCTGCAGAAGAGAACATATGTTTCCAGATTAAAGATTTCAAACTTAAGAAGGAACTTCCCCGGGTTCTGATTTAGAAGGGAATTGGGCACACCTGGGGCTTGGTCTAGACTCCAGATGATTTCTGATATCCCTGCCAATGCTGAGCCTCTAAAACCTTCCACCACCAATTCTTGCTTCCAACCCCTTTGATCCCACCCACAAGGCAAACGCCCCGACATAAACCCTCGGGAGGCCACTGCTACGAAAATCTGTGCGATTCCCTTACTTCTTCTGTACTAATCACCGTCGCTCCCGGTGGAGGAGTGCCCACTGCATGTCAGAGCCATGCATGTGTTCCCTCACTGGCCCATAGCAACCCCCCAGCATAGATCACCGTCGCCACTTTCCAGATGGGGAAACTAACAATCTGTGAATCAGATGCCTCACTCAAGGCCACAGTTAGTACTAATTGAAGCTGTCATTTATTAAACACTTGCTGTGTGCCAGGCACTGGGCAAAGTGATCTGTGTGCAATATGTCACTTAGTTGTCACAACCACTCTCTAGACCTCTCTCCAGAGGCTGGGTGGCTCCCATGACACTCACTGCTTCTCCTAAAGCAGAGAAGGCCTGCTGATGGTGACCTCAGCGTTCGCAGACAGCTGACCTGAGCATGAGGTGAGAAAATGTATACAATGGGCCTAGCATGGATAGATGCCCCCCAAACAGGTGCTTTTCTCTTTTGTAACATCTTCCTTCCTCCAAGACTGCCTTTGACATTGACCTGAGATCACCTACATGAAAATGTTGGGAGCAGAGCAAAGGGCACCCCCAGCCCACCTGTCACCGCGGCAATGAAGCGGGACCAATCCAGGTCAGGTGGACTCCGGGAACAGCTAACCCTGTGTGTCATTTAGGTGAAAGCGGCTACGCAAGCATGGTTATTAGTACATCCTCATCACCACCTGATAAAGCAATAAAATAAACTCGGTGCACTAACGAGGATACTAACAATAGCATCACCAAACGATATAATACTGTAATTCATCATGCTGTGGAAATCGTTCCTTCAACAAGTTCTGAAATGCTTTCACAGAAGGAGATCTAGAGAAGAAAGTAAACAGTCTGGTCACATTTAATGAGTAAATTATTAAACTTCCTTGACCTGTCTCAGGGGTCCCTTCTCCTTCCTTCCCGTGTATGTGTTGATACGTCGGTGCTCTGGTTTGGGGACCTTGCGAGCCCTCTGTTCCCTACCCAACTCAATTGGAGCCCTGTCAGGTTCAGTAACGAATAGTGTCACACACACACCCTGATTGTTGATGCCGCCCATCCCCTAAATACAGGCTCTTACTGTCCACCCAGGGCCTGCTTTGGCAGAAAAATTATAAGTCTCTTCTTAGATGCAAAGAAACAGGCGTTGCCAGACAAATTGCTTTTCTTCCAGACGCATTTGTTAAAATTGCCTAGGCTTCACTGGCAGGTGATGGGGTGACCAAGGTTACTCAGGTAGATGAGACAGGGAGCAGGGAAGGGAGCGGGAGAGAGAGCCTGATGGATTCCTCCCGGGGAAAGAAACGCACAATTTTCTTGGCTAATCAAGAGCATTGGGAAGAGGACACTGGTGCAAGATGGCAGGCTCCCACATGCCAGGGGGGCTGAATAGAGGGTTCTGAGAACCCACAACCTGCTTCTCAAGGGGGACAGCAGTGATGGGGATACTTCATTACTCACCATCTGGAATTCAGTGTCACAAACAAAACAAAGGTTTCCAAGAGAATTCACACTCTATTTCTCTCTNTCCTCACGTTGCCCTCCCTGCACGTTAGCCCTGTTTGGGGAAAAACTTGAGATGGCACCCCTCTTCTGTGCAGGCTGTCTCGTGTCTCTAGGAAGGTCCTCAGCAGAGAACAGATCCAGGCCCATGAGAGATTCGCCGTGTCTCACACCCCAGGCATCTGTTGGGAAGGCAGCCCATCCCAGGGGAACCTGGACTCACCTGCCCGTCAGACCGGCTGAGTAGCCGCAGAGGGCTGGAGCGCGCTCTCTCAGCACTCACCTTTAACCCCAGCTACAAAATCCACAGGGCAGGAGGGATGGCTTGGTCCCCTAAGAGCTTCTTAGGTCTTCCTTGTTGGCACCCCTTTCATCGGCTTTAGAATTGGGGGCACTGCCTACTCCTGGAGAGTGGTGAGCTGAAAACTATCTGGTGCACGAGAGTTGGCAGCTGTCACTTTACTCCTGTTCTGTCCTCTCTGCACAAAGCCTTTCTCGCCCAGCTGTCAGAGTCATCTGAACGAGGGGCTGGAGGCCTCCTGAAGAAAGGTTGAGCAAGAAAACGGGAAATTTCTCTTCACCCTCACATTTCGAACTGGACCTGCAGAAGAGAACATATGTTTCCAGATTAAAGATTTCAAACTTAAGAAGGAACTTTCCCGGGTTCTGATTTAGAAGGGAATTGGGCACACCTGGGGCTTGGTCTAGACTCCAGATGATTTCTGATATCCCTGCCAATGCTGAGCCTCTAAAACCTTCCACCACCAATTCTTGCTTCCAACCCCTTTGATCCCACCCACAAGGCAAACGCCCCGACATAAACCCTCGGGAGGCCACTGCTACGAAAATCTGTGCGATTCCCTTACTTCTTCTGTACTAATCACCGTCGCTCCCGGTGGAGGAGTGCCCACTGCATGTCAGAGCCATGCATGTGTTCCCTCACTGGCCCATAGCAACCCCCCAGCATAGATCACCGTCGCCACTTTCCAGATGGGGAAACTAACAATCTGTGAATCAGATGCCTCACTCAAGGCCACAGTTAGTACTAATTGAAGCTGTCATTTATTAAACACTTGCTGTGTGCCAGGCACTGGGCAAAGTGATCTGTGTGCAATATGTCACTTAGTTGTCACAACCACTCTCTAGACCTCTCTCCAGAGGCTGGGTGGCTCCCATGACACTCACTGCTTCTCCTAAAGCAGAGAAGGCCTGCTGATGGTGACCTCAGTGTTCGCAGACAGCTGACCTGAGCATGAGGTGAGAAAATGTATACAATGGGCCTAGCATGGATAGATGCCCCCAAAACAGGTGCTTTTCTCTTTTGTAACATCTTCCTCCCTCCAAGACTGCCTTTGACATTGACCTGAGATCACCTACATGAAAATGTTGGGAGCAGAGCAAAGGGCACCCCCAGCCCACCTGTCACTGCGGCAATGAAGCGGGACCAATCCAGGTCAGGTGGACTCCGGGAACAGCTAACCCTGTGTGTCATTTAGGTGAAAGCGGCTACGCAAGCATGGTTATTAGTACATCCTCATCACCACCTGATAAAGCAATAAAATAAACTCGGTGCACTAACGAGGATACTAACAATAGCATCACCAAACGATATAATACTGTAATTCATCATGCTGTGGAAATCGTTCCTTCAACAAGTTCTGAAATGCTTTCACAGAAGGAGCTCTAGAGAAGAAAGTAAACAGTCTGGTCACATTTAATGAGTAAATTATTAAACTTCCTTGACCTGTCTCAGGGGTCCCTTCTCCTTCCTTCCCGTGTATGTGTTGATACGTCGGTGCTCTGGTTTGGGGACCTTGCGAGCCCTCTGTTCCCTACCCAACTCAATTGGAGCCCTGTCAGGTTCAGTAACGAATAGTGTCACACACACACCCTGATTGTTGATGCCGCCCATCCCCTAAATACAGGCTCTTACTGTCCACCCAGGGCCTGCTTTGGCAGAAAAATTATAAGTCTCTTCTTAGATGCAAAGAAACAGGCGTTGCCAGACAAATTGCTTTTCTTCCAGACGCATTTGTTAAAATTGCCTAGGCTTCACTGGCAGGTGATGGGGTGACCAAGGTTACTCAGGTAGATGAGACAGGGAGCAGGGAAGGGAGCGGGAGAGAGAGCCTGATGGATTCCTCCCGGGGAAAGAAACGCACAATTTTCTTGGCTAATCAAGAGCATTGGGAAGAGGACACTGGTGCAAGATGGCAGGCTCCCACATGCCAGGGGGGCTGAATAGAGGGTTCTGAGAACCCACAACCTGCTTCTCAAGGGGGACAGCAGTGATGGGGATACTTCATTACTCACCATCTGGAATTCAGTGTCACAAACAAAACAAAGGTNGGGACAGCAGTGATGGGGATACTTCATTACTCACCATCTGGAATTCAGTGTCACAAACAAAACAAAGGTTTCCAAGAGAATTCACACTCTATTTCTCTCTGAGGCCCTGTAATTTCTCCGTACAGCCCACTCCCAGTCCATGTTTAAGCAGTGCCACCAACCACAGCAGTATAGCCAACGTGTCTTAGCCCTGCTGTGAACTTATAAATAGAACAAAGATGTTTTATGAAAACTAATAAAATGAGAAAGAAAGGAGTAACAACCATCTCAGCAAAATGCTGTTCGATGAGGACTTTCTTAAAGACATGTTTGGGCCTAATTGGTGGGATGCCCTGGTTCAGTCCAATGGCTGATTCCATCCTAGTCTGGGAGATGGCGGATAATTGGCATTCAGGAGTAACTGACCTCATGACTGAGAATCACTGATAGATACAGTATGTTTAAAGTAACCACTCAGGCCTGCTATCTGTGACCTATGGCCGGTCACCCAAGACAGCCCGATTGACCCCCTGAGCAGCACCCCCGATGTTACTGACCCCAGAGGCCTGAAGGAAGCCTCAGTGTTGGCGCATTGTCTCCTTGGAGACCCCTCTCCACCCCTTCCCGTATCTCCTGATACCCTCTTTCCCTAGCGAAGTCCTTCTGGCTGTCCTAAGACCTTACTTCAGAACCCAACCTTGCAGCTCTTTAAAGCAATTCGTGTATTTCCCCCACCCCCTCNCTTCCCGTATCTCCTGATACCCTCTTTCCCTAGCGAAGTCCTTCTGGCTGTCCTAAGACCTTACTTCAGAACACAACCTTGCAGCTCTTTAAAGCAATTTGTGTATTTCCCCCACCCCCCTTTGTTATTTTATTGTAATTGTTGGTTTTCTTGTCTGTCTTCTCCACTAGACTATAAGACCCACAACAAAGGAACTCTGTTCTTCCTCTTCACCTTTAAATCTCTGAAAGCTAACATAGGTGCACAGAGATGGGACCTGATAAGTGTTTTGGGTGAATGAGTGAGTTGGAAAGCTCCTAGAACTGCGTCTCAGAAGGCTTTGATTCTAGCCATTAATCTCTGTCATTAATCAAAGGGGCAGCTTCAGGTCTGGGGCTCAGGCACATCAACCACCAAGAGAACATCCCCAGCGGCAGCTGACACCCGTCCCCACACCGTGCTCAGTGCAGCCCCATGAGTCCACAGAGGAAGGTCGGAGCTTTGGGGAGAATATGGGTTGAGAGGGATCCCGAGCCTCGGGCCTCCCACCCACTCCTCAGATAGAGCCACCTTGCTTCTACTCATTTATGTATGAAAGTCTCAAATAACACTATGTGTGCAGAGAGGGTTTTACAACCAAGACAACGCTTTAAAACTATGGAAGTAGATGAACCGGATGGGTTTTCAGCTAGATTTCCCCAGTTTATTAAAAAGGTCCCACTTCTTTAATCACTTGATCCCAGTTCACCTCGGCAGACTCATCCTCCTCGATCCAAAACAGCCCACATGTACCACTCCAGCTACCCCTCCATCTGCTTGATATCGCCCTTTCCCATTTTGTTTTACTTGGAAAAACCCAGCTCACCCTTCATTGTGCGATCAGCAGCTTTCCCCTTCATCCCTACTTCCCAGGAAACAAGGACCGTGCTATCTAAAAACTGCTCACCCCACTGGGCTCCCAGAGCACCTCATAAATACATATAGTATTAGATACTGGCTATGTGGAATCTGTTTATTAAACTCTTTCCTGATTGGAATATAGATGCTTCAAGATTAGATCTTTGTCTCTGGTATTCACTTCAGTGCCTAACATAGTAGGCACTTAACAATGTGCGTCACTTAGGGGTGCTTAAGCATCTGCCTCTTGATTTTGGCTCAGGTCGTGATCTCAGGGTCATGCGATCGAGCCCCACATCAGCGTGATGTCTACTCGAGATTCTCTCTCCCTCTCCCTCTGCCCCTCACTACACTTGCAATCTCTCTCTCTAAAATATAATAAAATAAATAAAATATTTTACAAAAACAACAACAATGGGTGTCACTTTAAGAAAAGAAATTAGGAAGTCAGAAGTTATTGTAAGAAATTGGTATGTTAGTTGATAGGTTAAGGAATTAGTCAATAAGTTAAACTATGTGTTAATGGAAAAACCTCTATTTAAGTAGAATAATTGGCATTCAAGTGTGAATAGCCTCTAGATTTAATCTTTGCAGGTGGAAGTACACTTTTAAAAAGTACTTGTATATCTAATGGCTTTCTTGAGTGGAATGTGAAGGGAAATACATTTCTTGAGTGGAGAAATCCTTCTGTTTCACCTACTCCCAGGTGGAAGTTTCTCTTTTACACCCTCTTGGGGGTGGAGGAGATGGTTCTAAGAGAGCAGAAGAGCGCCAGGGCAGGCCATGAGCGGTGGAAGGCACAAACAGTGATGATCTTGACTGTCCGAGGCACCATACTGGGCACAGTTTGGAAAGTTCAACGTCATATGTGGGCTGTCTCTGGGAGCATTTAATGTACGGCTGGCAGATTACACCTGTACGTGATAGAACCACAGACTCTCGGAGTTGAAAAGAAATTCACACTGAAAAGGACCAAATTTCTCTGAACTCCAAATCGTACATCATTTAAGGTACACAAGAGGAGATCAATAGAGAATATTTCAAATATGGAATCCCCTTGGTATCTTATACCAACCCTCTTTTCAATGTGTAAATCCTAAGTTTGGCTGCTCTTTAGGCTGGCAGTTTGTCAATTTAACCAAAAACAGTTCTGGGTATAGAAATAAACAAAACACTACGGATGTGACAAAATGAAAAGAAAGGTATGTTTACAATATACCTAAAGAGCGGATAATTTGAAAAGGATATCTGAGTTGCAGGCTATGAGAAATCACTCCATTCCCTCTTGCTCTGCTCCAATGAATCCTCTGTATTTCTCAAGGATCTGGGCTTACCATCTCTGAACAACTCCACTGGAAAACTTCCACTCCATGATCTCAGCAGGCAGTCACTCATGATGGCCACCTGTACCCCGACATTGCACCTCATAGTGATTTTCTCCAGCTCTGCAGTTATACTTTTGGAATCAACATGTCTCTCCCTCTCCAATCACTTGATGGTTAGCCAAGGAATGCAGAATCACTTTGATAATAGCATAAGGAAAATATGAGTAGGAAGATAACCCCAGGGAAAGAAACTTTTTAAATTGGGTAGAGGATATTTATAATTTTTCTCTCATTTAGAATACTGATTCTCCACCCCGGTACACCAAATCAACTTTAGGGAATAAATACTTTGAAATTCTTCCTTTGCTACACTAGAATGCAAATGAGATAATGTTACCTTCCTACACACTTAATTTTTTGGTTTTTTTTTATAGTCATTAAAATTATATTTTATTTTTTTAAGTTTTTATTTAAATTCCAGTTAGTTAACATACCAGTGTAGGGGGGCCTGAGTGGCTCCGTTGTTTAAGCATCTGCTTTCGGCTCAGGTCATGATCCCGGGGTCCTGGGATCGAGCCCCACATCTGGCTCTCTGCTCAGCAGGGAGCCTGCTTCTCCTTCCCCCGCTGCCTGCTGCTCCCCTTGCTTGTGCCCCGCCCCGTGTCAAATAAATAAAATCTTTAAGAAAACAACATACAGTGTAATATTAGTCTCAGGTGTGTAATATAGTGACTCAACACTTCCATACATCAGCCTGTGCTCAGCACAAGTGCCCTCCTTCATCCATCACCTGTCTCCCCATCCCTCCACCCAACTCCCCTCTGGTGACCCTCAATTTATTCTCTGTAGGTAGGAGTCTGTTTCTTGGTTTGCCTCTCTCTCTCTTTTTTTTCCGCTTTGCTCATTTGTGTTGTTTCTTGAATTCCACATATGAGTGAAATTACATGGTATTTGTCTTTCTCTGACTGACTTATTTCACTTAGCGTAATACTCTCTAGT
Source organism: Ailuropoda melanoleuca (assembly GCF_002007445.2). Taxonomy (NCBI): domain Eukaryota; kingdom Metazoa; phylum Chordata; class Mammalia; order Carnivora; family Ursidae; genus Ailuropoda; species Ailuropoda melanoleuca. The sequence continues at coordinate 91,720,870 of NC_048218.1, forward strand.
TCCACTCATGTCATTGCAAATGGTAAGATTTCATTCTTTTTTATGACTGAGTAATATTCTTCTTTGCCCACCCATCAGTCGATGGACACTTGTACTGTTTCCATAATTTGGCTATTGTTGATAATGCTGCTATAAACATTGGGGTGCATGTACCCCTTTGAAGGAGTGTTCTTGTGTTCTTTGGGTAAATACCTATTAGTGCAATTGCTGGATCATAAGGTAGTTCTATTTTTAACTTTCTGAGGAAACCTCCACTCTCTTCCAGAGCTACGCACTTAATTTTTTAAAAAAATCAATATGCCCTGAGTATGGAAAGTAAATGAAAGAAAGGTCACTTCTGGTAAAAATAATATTTCAGTGTGTGGAAGCTGGGACTTCAGTGCAATAGGAGATATAATGAAGTCGTCCGAAGTGTGCTGTCGCTTCCAGACCTGCTGTGAGTGCAAACTCACACAGGTGTGTGGTTTGATGTTCAGAGACCATGAGCCATGTTGCTCCTGATGATAAGGTTTTCCAAAATAATGGCCAACTCTTGGTAAATTCCAAACAAAACAATTTGCAAACGTCCCTCAATCTACCCAGTTGTTGCAGCCCTGGAAAATTCAATGTATATGAAATCATGAAAAAAAATGTGTTAATATATAAAATGGAGATAGACTCAGGCCCAGAAATTATAAACAGGTCTTTAAAATGTATAAACCTGTTTTTATAAACAGGTCCACTGGGACCCTCAGAAGTTATGGAAGACATAAGACAATGCCTCATTCTGTGGGACAGCCCACACGGCAGAACAGTAGAGGCTCCTACCCGCTTCATGCCTCTAGTGCCCACAATCATCACGAGAACGATGGACACCCCCACAGATTTCCAAAATTCCCCCGAGGCGACAGCACTGCTCTTGCTGAGAACCACTGGTTTGCAGTATTTTCTCCATGGCTGCCCCCACTGATTCAAATGACTGAGAGTTGATTCTAACTCTGAAACCAAAAAATGATAGCACTAGAGGGGACCCTAATGTTTATGTATCTGCCCCCCTCCCTTTATCCATGTTAGGTAAGTAACTTGCCCTTAGACCTCAGTTGTAACATGAGGGAGGATAAAAACCATGGTTTCCCTTTCTTTGGTTTTTGTTTCTTATTGAAATTAGAAAGATACCTTTGAATACGTCTCTCTTACACACCAGATATTGGGGAAAAGATGAGTGATTGGCATTTTCTGGTTTTTTTCAGGACCTATGGGGTTGAAATCACTTACCCCTTACCACGGAGCTTCAGTGCCAGGCTGGTACTCTCTAGTGCCCACTAAAAGCCTGGATTCTTGCATACCAATAAATCAGAAAGATCCAAAAATAAAATCCGTTACAAAGTGTCCAAAAAATGGTCTCTAGGAGCAGAAATTGTCCTACCTGGTTAGTGTCTAACTGATTTTCCCACTATTCTTCCCGAACTCCTGCTATCAGAGTCCAAGCAGGACCTTGCAAACTAAATGACTGCCTTCATAGCTCCTGCCCTGGGCCCAGCTCGGGGCCTCTGGCTCTGCCGCAGGACAGCATGCACGGGTTCCTTCACCAGACCTCCGGAAGACTTGGCTATTTGCCAATTTCCCTGGGCGAGTGGGTTCTGACGGTGAATTGGGTATTTTTGCATCTAATTTGGCAAATCAAATATTGAGGAGAGAACTGTGGATTGCCCCAATTTCATAATAATGACTCTCAAAATTAAATTTACAATCAAATTTAATGCCAACTTCAAAAACATTGGCTGAGAAACTTCGATTTACAAGCCTCGTGCATTATCAGAAGTAAAGAGGTGACGAGAAGAAACTCACAGGATATAAGAATTTTGGGGTAAAGCTGTGGATCCTACCCAAAGAGTAGAATTCGAATCGCCTCCTAATCCCTTCGTCGTAGCCCACTAGAAGGGCAACCTAGTGTGTATCTGCAAACCCAACTCTCTCTAGGAGACGAGAGCACGAAAGTCCTTCAAGCATTCAAGAAAACACTCTCAGGTCCTCATACTCGGTGCTTAGACACTCTATACCTTCCTCATGGAAAAATTCTCCAGCCCTTCCTTCAGAGACCACTTCCTCTTAATTTTAGACTCACTCTAACAATTTAAACATCAGGTGTTGAAAGCAGAGATTTAGAAAAGGAAGTGGTCTGCCTGCTCGAGGTAATCCCTGTGGCAGCAACAAAAAGAAACAACTGGCAGTCTGCCCTCCAGGAAGGAGATGGAAAACTGTTTTACAAAGGGGTAGGGGGGCTGACATAGGAACTCAAAATACATGGTGGCCTAGGTTATTTAGTGCAGAGACGAAGGCTTTGCTAACCCTGAGAATGTCTCCGTATGTGGAACAATATAGTAATTGATGTAAAAGAAAAGAAAACTATGCCCAATATATCTAGCAGCAAAATTCCTAGAAGTCAATGAAACAGATAGCATCCTAGAGTGTCAGAATAGGAAGACCCTTAAGAGAGCATCCCTAATTTCTTTATTTTACAAAGAAGGAAACTGAATATAAAGGAATGAACAAGGTCAAGGCAGAGTTGAGACGAGCACAGCCCCGCTGGTCCAGTGCTCCTTCCACACAGACACCCTGAGAGCTGACAGCACAAAGGGGTAGCAAAAGAGATATTGCATCACCTTTAATCATTCATGGTGTCCTGGCTTCTGACATCTCTGCTTTTGCTTCCTTGCGCTGATTTTACTCCCTGATTTGTGATGAGAGAACCTCAGGGTTGGCCCTTAAAACTGGGGACTGAAGGCAAAGTTTACTTTGAAATCCTTCCTACATCCCATTCTTGGTGTGTTTCCTCCAAGCAGTCCTGTTTGTCATCCTACTTGGCACCTACCCAATGGCCTCACACCGAGTCCCCAGCATGACGTAGGAAATGCTCCCAGCTCCCAGAAGTTTGGCATATTCCCAGTCTCTTTCTAATTTGATCTATAATTCCATCAAGGAAGGAGGGAATACACTAGTGTTTTTCAATTATAAGTGGAGAGCTCATGAAAATGTAGATTCCTGGTCCTTACCCCTGAAATTATGATTTAATAGATGATTGTAGTGGAAGTGGGTCTTGACCCACTTTGGAAAACACATGGCTTCTACTTACCTCTCCAGGCTCGTCTGCCCCCAGTCACTTCATGCCCACCCCCCTCCGCTCAAATGCTCCAGACTGCCTACGCACCATGTCTTTGCTTCATGTTCCACCTTCTTTGAGCAGTTAATTTCTCCATATACCTCAAAACCAGCTGATGCACATGTCTCTCCTCTCTGCTTTCTCTCTTCCTATATATCCCTGCATTATTGAATTTATACAGCCCATGATGGACACTGATTTCTTGGTATATCTCCCCTTGAGGTCAAGGTCATATCTCACTTGCTTTTTTATTCCCAGCACTTAGCACCCTGCCAAGCACATAGTGGGCACTCTAGAGTGTTCATTACATTATCTTTTCCCCATGCTAAATTTCCTTGTTAAAAACTAGTCGCTTACTTACATATGTATTTTTTATCCACCCCACCCCCCATATATAGTACAAAATCTTCACAGATCACTTAACTATCATTCTCAAATGAGAAGCACCTTCCAGAATACGTACAAATGAGAGAGAAGAATGTTAACATAACATAACCCTGGTGCCATCAGGTGTGGGGTCCCCATGATGTAGGCCCACTAGGTCATTCAGGATCTCTGACACCTAAGGAACACCACAGAGTCACATACAACAAATAGGAATTTTTCTAAATAAAGAGCAGTTTCCAATCGTTCATTAGAATTGGCTCCCATTACCTTCCCAGCCAATAAGTTTAAAGTTTTTCAGAACGGACATTGAAAGATATTAGAATTGGCCTTGAATTTATTCATATATATAAAATTTCATATGTTTGTTCTAAGATCGCAGAGATTCCCAGTATTTTGTACCCAAGATCGTTACACCTCTTGGTGAAGAGGTTTGCTCCTCTCCTGAAGCCCACCAACCATGTGTGCTTGTCCCACGCAGGCGTCTGCTACGCAGAGTTCGGAGTCCGCGTCCCCAAGACCACGGGGTCAGCCTACACCTACAGCTATGTCACTGTGGGGGAATTTGTGGCGTTCTTCATTGGCTGGAACCTGATCCTGGAGTATCTGATTGGCACCGCGGCTGGCGCCAGTGCTCTGAGCAGCATGTTCGACTCGTTAGCAAACCACACCATCAGCCGCTGGATGGTAGACAGCGTGGGAACTCTCAACGGCCTGGGTGAGACCACCATATCCTCTTACCCCGACAAACAGACTTACCCCCAACGAATAAATGGGCTCCCCTTTCAGGATTCAATTTGGCAAAATGTATCAAGAGCCTTAAATATGTCTTTTGTGGGGGGTGGGGGGCAAGTAGTTCTCCTGTGAATCTATCCTAAGGAAATCATTCTAATTTCCATAAAAGCTTTATATGAAAAGATAGTCATCACAGCCTTATTTATAATCAAAACAAAACAAAACAAAACAAAACCTAGAAACAGCCTAAGTATTCTACAGTGGAGCAAATGATTGAGTAAGTTGTGGAAGCATATTATGTAGCGATTAAAAGGATGATTGGGAAGACTGTCGTAATAACATGGAATATGTTCTTGATGTGACAAAGGGTGCAAGTTGTATATGCATCATGTTAATAACTACATAAAATAAAACCAATGCAGGAAAAATAACTGTAATGAACTCCAGTGGTTTCATCAGATATTTTTAATTTTCATAAATAAGCATGTGTTAATTTTTAAATGACAAAATATACTTTTAAAAGGGACAAAATGGATTCCAGTCTAGAAGAAGTCAAGAAGGAATAATATAATTGGGTGAATACTAAATAATCAGAACTTCACGTAACAAATACCAGGAGCTCCATCCATCGCTTGCTCCTGCTTTCCATCCTGATGTCTGACTTTACCCTCTCATATTCATGGGAAGCCAGACAATAGTGGAGGAAGCTTGAGGGTCTTGCCCCAGAACTTCCAAGTACAGCTTCTGTGGCTGCATGCTACTCATATGACTTTGGTGTCCCTATCTCAGAAGAACTGATAAAAATGCTGAGCATTCAGATACCATGAGAAGATAATAAGTATGAAGACCACATCTCCACAGTATACGGATTTCACAGAACTTTCAGATCTGAAAAGACCTCCAAAATCAGGTAGTACAAACCCTTCACTTTACAGATGAGGTCCAGGAAAATGAGGCATTTGCCCAAGGCCACACAGCTGGTCATGGGCAAAAAGTGCAGCTGAAATTCAGAAGCCTGACAGCTGAGGCAGTGCCTTTTCCCCTCTATAGAGGGCAGGAGTCCACTGGCCAACAGACCAGACCAACCGGGTGGGGTGTGTTCACTGCTTCTTTTCTCTGCAACCACATACACATAAATGCAAAGAACACCCTTCTTCCAACAGTTTTCAAAGACGTGCATTTTAAAACTTTCTAAAAATGAAAAGATTGCTAGAACGGAATGGAAAATTTATGGACTATAAAGTGAACAACAGTGAAGATAAACCAGTTTTCAAATAACATGTTAAACCCATATATACACCATGAATGTCTTAGGACCGTTCTGACTTCAAATGTTCTTTGCCATGGTTCCATAGGTGGTAGTGTCATTGCCATGTCGTGTAGACAAATTTTGGGTCCAGGCAATCTATATACCAAAAACTTCCCATTTGCAAATAGACTCTTGTGGACCACAGTGTAGGCACACGTGCACACACTTACACACACTTGCACACAAGCACACGTGTGGACACACATGCCCGCACACACTTGTTTCTCCTCCCTCATGACGAACTGATCACCCTTGCCAGAGCTGAGTGCAAATGCCCTGACGGGGTGCTGGGAGTTTGCATGGCCCTTTTTCCCTCTGGACAGTATTAACTCATGTCTTCGCCACCTAGGGAAAGGTGAGGAGTCATACCCCGACCTTCTGGCTCTAGTGATTGCGATCATCGTCACCATTATTGTTGCGCTGGGGGTCAAGAATTCCGTGGGCTTCAACAACGTCCTCAACGTGCTGAACCTGGCAGTCTGGGTGTTCATCATGATCGCCGGCCTCTTCTTCGTCAACGGGCAATACTGGGCTGAGGGCCAGTTCTTGCCCCATGGCTGGTCAGGGGTGAGTGCCTCTCTAAGGCCTCGTAAGGCCGTTGCACATTCTGCCTTCCACCCTGTGGCTGGTCTGAAACATATTTTTAAAAAATGCTGCTCTGTCCCATAATCTGCCTGGCATCTTTTTCATCACTTTTCATCTTAATTTAATTGGAATGCTCTGAAGTGGTTCCTATCTCATTTTTTTTTTTACTTATTTTACAAACATTTATTGAGACTCTATTTCATACAAATAGCCATAACAGATTTGATGTTTTGGCCATCTGAAATCTGCCTGATCCTATGCTAAGTGCTCTGTATGTAATATTAAGTGTTCGATAACCTTGCTAGCAAGATACTTACATTCTGGTCTTACAGATGAAAAACTCACACTCAGAGACGTCAGGGGACTCACTATTAAGCACACAATATAAGTGGCAGAGTCAAGACCCAAAGCCAGGACTGTCTAACTCTAAAGCCTGTATAGGAACAGTTTGGTCCTAGAGAATTCCTCTCGAGTATTTTCAGAGAGACAGACAGCTCTAGATAGACAAGGCAGTAAAGAAGCCAGAAGAGCGAGTAGGTAGGTAAGGGATGAGTGTCGCCTGGGTATAGAGCTAGGGAAACAACAGTTTTTAAATTTAATTGCAGTGTCTGACCCAATGTAGAGAGCCCCACTGAGGTCTAGGTGCAGCTAAGTGGGCACAGTGAGGGCTTGTCATAAATCCCACTCTAGTCGCATGGTTCACGGCAGAGGAGTCCACCTAGCATGGTCTGGGAGTTGGCCAGAGAGTGGGCTGGACCAAAAGGACATTTTCAGATCTCATCCCCCGATCTGCGTGATGAGATTTACACTAAAGAAAAATGGGAAGGTCGGAGTGGCAAAGTCTTTAGACTGACAGGTAGTTCTAAATTGTGCCTGGATCGGTTTTCTAGTAGGACTAAAATACCTGATGAGTTCATTGAGAACATAATTCAGAAAATTTTGAGCTGGAAGAGATCTTAGACATCACCTGCTTCAACCCCTCAACTGGCAGGTGAAGAAACTGAGGCCAAGGGAGGCACGCCTGCCGAGCGCTGGCAGAGAGCAGGTCCGGACTCCACCAGATTCGCTTTTGCAAAAAGCACTTCCTTAGACTGGTTTCCCTCCAAGATGTCCAGGGACCAGAAATCCCTCTTGGAGAACACTCAAAATAACTCCTGTCTCTTCTGAACCGTGCCACACAGTTCAATTCAGAGAAATAAGCAAGAGAGCAATCTAAGCCAAGATTTCTAGTCTTCCGCTTATCTGGAAGAATTCCACAGTATCACAAAGTTCATCCCTCCTCCTTGAAATGCATAAGCCCTGAAACTGGTCAAAACCAGAGAGACAAAGAAACACTGTTGACCCCATTCTGGATCCTTGAGTCGACATTTTCTTACAATACAAATCATTCCTTTCCTATCAAATAAAAGAAACAACAAATTACAAGAGTGCCAAAGAAAAAAGTGTTTTTCCAGAGCGCACTGCGTTTTCATCCTAGCACACAAAAATGTTCTCACCATTTTTTTCACAATCTAAGAAATTTGGGGGTCATGGACTTACTGTTAAGACTCTGGCCAACAGCTAACTTCTGTGCTTTCAGGTTTCTCGTTCATCAACTGGGAAAACTGCACCAAATGTTTGCCGAAAAGAATAACATCTTGGATGGGTTTTCTTGGTACCCGTTGTGTGGCAAACAATGGCGATAATTACAGGAGGGAGGAGTTAGAGTTTATCCACTACCTGTTAGGTGCCCGGCATTGTGCTCTGTGAATATTATTGCACTCTTATAACAAAATTTTAAAGCTGCTGTACCCAACTTAACACATGGAGAATCTAAGGCTCAGGGAGGCTGGGGAGCTTACCTGGAGTCACTTAGTCAGCGCCAGGACCGAAATTCCTAGTCGGGTCTGTGTGACTCCAGAGCGCTTTCTATTGCATGGGTTACCTTGTGCGTGGTCACCCCTTACTTCTGCTCTTCTCAAAACCATGTTACGTTTTCATTTCCTTTAAGCTTTCACAAAGTCGTAGAGTCTTAGAGCTAGGAGGAGCGCTGGGACATGGTCTAGCCTCTTTTCTTACCTTCAGAGGGGAGTGAAAACCAGCCCAGGCCAAAGTACATTGCTTACTAAGACCTCATAGCAACACAATTGAAAACATTCTGTAATTACTCAGTTCATGTCTAATTTTCAAAAATCTCCTAAGGGCTCGCCCAAACGCACACATTATGGTCTAGGCCCCGTGTAAAGACTGGAAGCAGTTAATCTCTTCTGGGCAAATCCCCTTTGCCCAGGCTGAAGATGAACAAGCCTTTGAACCTGTCCCTCTGTGCTTTGTTCTGGGGGCTTTATTCTCTCTGGGGGTCTCCTCTTCCTACTCAAGGGCCCCACATCCCTCTTCAGGATAGTCAGGAATCCACCCCATCGAGGAAGGAACTAATCAAGCCACCGCCAGGGGCTCGCATTTATACATCCAGGTTCTCACTAGCTTTTGTAGCAGGAAAAGAACATCAGAAGTCAGGCGTAAACAGAAGAAAGGAAGGATGCCATTCTTAACTTACCATTTGCTTTGTGACACACTCTTTTACATACACTTTTCATGTAATCTTCACAACAGCCCTGATCTCTACTTTTATATCAAAATATCTTAAGTTGAGGAAAGTTAAGGCTACAGATGTAGGTCGTAATAGAACTGAAATTCAATTCCAGTCCTGGTTGAGTCAAAGTCCTTATTTACTCCACTACCGCCCCCCACACCTGGGTTTGGACATACGGGAACAATTGTCTCTTTTAGCACCTTTGGCCTCACTAACCTCACTGCAACCCAACCCTACTGTCTTGAGCTGGTTTGTCACTGGCCACCAAAAAGGTTTGGCCGGGATTTTGCATTTTTCACTGCAAATTCATTATTCCTGCAGAGAATTCAGATATGTGTTCCAGTAGCTGTGACTGAAAGCATCAGCTGAGCACAAAGGACAGCCCAGTTTGAGGATGGTGCTGACTCATCGTCTTTCCTCTTTCCTATCTGCCTGGCCTTGGGTTTCTGCACAGTACATTTCCTCCCTAGCAAACTGGCCTGGACCTGTTCTTTCTCAACTTTGTTTTCTGGTCACTTTTCCAGTCCAGCAAGGCCACTTTGTTTTGGGTTCGGTTTTGTTTTTAAGTAAGCTCTATGCCCAACACGGGACTGGAACTCATGACCCCAAGATCAAGCGTTTATGTTGTACCGACTGAGCCACTCAGGCGCCCCTAGCAAGACCACTTTGAATACAGATCCTAATTTTTTGGGTCTAACGCCCTCTCATGAACGTATCTTCCACCAAGTTAACAAACACACTCCCTACTGTCTTACCTAACGATTGTCAACAAAAGTAAGTTGCCTACGTGGCAACTGCATGGTCTTCTCCTTGGGGAAAACCTGACCCCTACCCCTGACAAGGGACCTAGTTCAGAGTTCTAATCCACTTCAGGTAGGATGGGATGAAGAAAATCACTGTGTAAGAGACGGTTTATAAGGACACCATTACATGACTTGAAACACAATTTTCAAATACTTTGAAAGGGTTAATAATGAACAATCTGTCCTCTGGCCGTGGACCCCTCATAAGCTTACTCTTTCCCTGTTCCGACCACATCCTTCCAAAGAAAATAGCTTAAGGAATGGTTTACTCACGTATAGGTTCTGGGTCAAATGCTTCTTTGGTCCTGAAGAGCTTAAGAACAACAAACATTTTTCTCTAGATCAAGTAACTGCTGGCCCTCAGCTGAACCCCTGCTTCCCTCTACAGTTCCTCAGCCCCTGAACATTGTTGGATGTGGATTCCCTGTATGTTATTTGTCCCTGATGATATCTTATGGTTTTTCTTTACCCAAATAAGACACTCTACCCGCACAAATAGCTCCCAGAAAAATGGCCCATAACAAGTATTTGTGGGGAATGCTGACTGCCTCCAAACAAAGGGAAAGTTGTTTTTCTTGTTCTCCACATTTTAATTTATTTGCTGGAACCTACTAGCACATTCCACTGTCACTGTGGACAGCTGCTAATAGATCTGGAGCATGAGGGTGGTAGAAAATGCTATTAAAGTTGGAGTTTTGTCTTGTTACCTTGGGAGTGAATTATATAAAGGTGGCTAATTAGCTCCGAGGCATCTGGCAGACTGGCCAAGGCAGAATATAGAGCGTTGCCTCACGAATATCAGTAACACATAGGGGGCCAGCTTTTAGGGACTCCACACGCCGACTAGTACTAGCACGCCGCTAATGGCAGTGCTTTCGACAACTAAATGAGCAGCAGTCAGCCCTCCAGCAGCTGAGGCCCACGCTGCTTCCCCACAAAGCTTCCTCTCTAGAGGGACGGGCTGACCTGGATCTGGATCTGGGTCAGCTTTCTTTTGGAAAACCATTTCTGCTTATGTCAACAAATTAAAAAGTCAATACTATTTTTTATTTATGTAAAACATTTTTTGAAAATTGGAATAAAATACTAATGAACGTTGAAACACACACATACACACACTTCACCAGCCAATTTCATTCACAGATGCTCACTCCTAAGTACACACACATTCTTTCACACATGGAAGGGAATCCTAATCACTAATCCCTGTGGCCAGATCTGAGGTCTGGATAGAGCAAAGTGCAAAGTAGTTTTAGTGGTTGTTAGGGTAGAGACACACCCCACACACAGTTTCATTTCCTGACCCTTTTGTAGTCATCAATCAGGGATCATTTGCTTGCAAGGAAGAAAAACTCATTCAAACTAACTTAAGTAAAAAGGTGACCCTATTTGCTAATTTTATTATCTTCTCTTCGATAATCTGTGTATTTATTTGTTCTATATCTTATTAGATCAGTATCTGTTTGATCTTGGCAGGTGTGCTGGGTGTTTTCTATGTGCCCCCGCCCAGATCCATTATCCACCCTTCATACTCTGTTCTATGCTCCAAAAGGCCCCTCACTGGTTGATCCCTGTTGGATTTAGCCAATGGGGCCCTCACTGAAATCATTTCATTTAAACCATCTGAGTTAAATTCTGTTTCCTACCTAACGCAGGGTAACCTCTAAATGCTCTACCTTTGATCTGTCCTGTCGTCCTTCAACCAGAATAGCTTCCTACTTCTACACAGCGAGTACAGCCTAACAGACATTCTCTTTGCAAACTTTTCCTCTCTATTCCCAACTTGACCATAGTCAATATTCTGGTATCTCATAATTATCAGTAATTGCCATCTGTTCTTTCAGTTGTTCGGAAAACAGTAGCATTTGTGCCTTGCAAATAATACAGACACCTATTAATTTTGTTCAGTTTATTACTACAGTCAAGCTTGCATTTTGGGTCTTGCAGTGTCCTCTAGACTCCAAGCCCCAGAGGGTTAAGCTCAAGGTACTTTTGTTCACGACTGTATCCCTATCAGTCGTGGCTCCTGGTACAGGGGACCAGGTAATAAAGTACATGTCCAGTTCTAAAAAAAGAAACAAGGAGAAGGAGGAATTTCTTTATCCCTTTGGGTTTCATCTGTTTTAGAAAACTTACTATAGTAATAAAAATACTGCTAGTAAGAGCTAATATTTATTAAGCACCTACTATAGTTCGTGACTGCAATTCACTCTATTATCTCATTGAATCCTTGTAACCACACCATGAACTAAATACTATTTTCACCTCTGTTTAAGAAAATGAGGTTCCAAGAGTTTAGGAAATTGTTCTAGGTCACCAAGCCTGTATGTGACAGAACCACCCTAAGTCTGACAATCGACACAATCTGCTCTCCTAACCAAATCCAATGCCTGCCCCCCTCACCGCCGCCCTCTGTATGGCTTTGCGATTCCCTCTGGAGCCCACAGTATACTTCTCCTCCAACTGCTTCGTGCTCAGGACGTCAAAATTGGAAGGTGTCCTCCATGTCTTCCTCTGAGTCTTCTTTCCTTCAAGTTACACATCCCTAGGTCCCCAGTGATTCCTCACATGGCACGGCTTACAGACCTCTCATCTTATTCTAGTGTAGATGTGCCCCAAAGTACTTATTTAAGACACTTCCACCTCCCCCCTTCCTCAGCAGTAAGGGCTGGCAATACCTATGAACTTTCCATCCAGAACTCACCACACTAAATAGGCGTAGCACTGTCTCCCTGGGGCACCCTAACTGGGAGTGATGCACCATCAGACTGATTGTCATAACAGATCCGTATGATTTACAGGAGTTGTGTGTGTGTGCATGTGCACGTATGTGTAAGGGAAGAGAAAGCAGAACCTGTTTTCTGGAAGCTGTCTTAAAGCAATACTTTCCTGGATGGGGGCAGTTTAGGGAGTCTGCAATACCAGCATCTGTTCATCCTTGAAGACCAAAAGCATGTTCTAAGCAACTGAAAACAAGCACATTTCCAGACCTATGAACCTCCGTGAACAGTGAAGTGAAATCTGTTCTCTCTCATTGACTGGAGGCCCAAACACTTTCCATTCCCTGAAATGAAGGACTTCACTGAAGTGAAATTGGGAGTTAACTCCCCTCCCAGAAAGTAGCCCTCCCTCAACTGCTTGTTTGAGAAGTTTTTTTCTACCTGAGTTATTAGAATAGACCAGGAGTTCTTCGACTGTTTTGTGTCATGTGCTCCTTGGCAGTCTGGTGAAGACTCTGAAACCCTTCTAAGGATCATGTTTATAAATGAATAACCTAATTACATAGGAATTCAAAAGAAATCAAATATATTTAAATATAGTTATAAAAATATTTTTAAATTGATATAATAACAATGTGTTTCTTTAATAGTGTGTTAAATACCGGTATCCATGTCTAATAACTACCATAATTTGCAAGTAGCAACAAGCACAAGCGATATTTCAACATCCCTGCGACAATCTAGTATGGAAAAAATATCTGATCGCTATAAGTGACAAAGTCACAGGTACTGTTCATTACCTTCATTTGTTACTAAAAGAAATGTTAATGTTCAGTCAGAGGTTAGTAAAGATAAAGATGTAATCTCTTCCCAGCAAAAGTCATAGACCCCCTAGTTGAATGGACCCCAAGAGAAGAACCCCCAATTAGGGAAATGAAGCTTTAGAAACCTAGGGGGAGACTTGTGAGCAAAACTTTCTTTTGAGGTGTGAGGCCTTCAGTTTGTAATATAGCTGGTAGGTTCCAGTACTTAGTACACTTTGTCTTTTACTTATTGAGAAACCAGTGAGAAAGGTTAAGAGTGAAAATTTGGGCACAGGTTATCTGCTTGACACATGTATTGAATTTCATCATTTACAAGCTGTATGCAGAGAAAAGGGGGGAAATGGTCCATTCTACAATGAATCTCATTCCTGGAGCCCTGGCTACAGCTTTCATACTGCCAAGGCCCTTCACCCTCTACACACAAGTCTAGAAAAAACTCTCTCACCCTCCCCTAAAAGGACATTACCCAAGCATTCGAAGAGGCACACTTCTTACTTTCAGCTGACACTGAGAATGCTAAGGTGGGGAAACTTTAGTTGATTCTTTGGAAGAAACTAACACGCTCCTCAAGGAAAGAGTCTCACTGACATCTTGACTTATCAAGTCCCAACCACTCTTGGAGCCATGCAGGCTTCTGTCCAACAGACATCCAGCAGATGTCACTGGATACCACCTCCACAGGCCTTCACTGACTTGTACCACACATCTTCTCCTGCGTTAGAGTCCAACTAGGTCACTCAAACCTCCAAAGGAGCAGAAAAATCCAAATGTCTCTACCTGTCTTCCCATGAAGGACAATAGGATATCTGAAGATCTGAACATCTTTCATATCATTTCAGATCTAGAAATTACCACAGAGAATATCTTTCAGGGGCACTAATGCTAATTTGGGCAGGACAACTTTTTGTGCAGAAGCATTTGAGCCCCGAACACTAAAAGCTGAAAATGCATGCCCCACGTCTCTGTGACCATCACAAGTAGTTCCTCCCATTGCCAAACATCCCCTAAGGGAGGTGATACTGGTCCTGGTTGTGGATGAGAACCACTGAATGAAAATGAAGCACAGAAAGGTTAATGAGTTCCCCCACGACATAGGGAAAGCCAACTTATTGACTTGCTTATAACCCCACTTATTTCCAAAAATGATTTGAATGTGTTGAACAACCTAGTTTTCATTTGGCCAAAATTCTCCTTATCTCCATTTTACACATGAGGGTGGCACAGCTAGAAAGTACTGGAGATCAGAACCAAACGTTGAGCACAAGTTCCTCCATGTTACTCTCTGCTGCTCAGGAATGTCGCCAGGCACTGGGCAGTTGTCGGTACCACATGTTAGGCCCTGGTGTTGCCCTGACACTCTGAGTCTGAGAAATGCCATTGTCTCACCAGGTGCTGCAAGGAGCAGCCACGTGTTTCTATGCTTTCATTGGCTTTGACATCATCGCCACCACTGGAGAGGAAGCCAAGAATCCAAACACATCCATCCCTTATGCAATCACCGCCTCCCTGGTCATCTGCCTCACAGCATATGTATCTGTAAGTATTACATCCTTTCAGGACCATCTTGACGGTCTTTTCGTATTTGACCTTAAAATGTAGCTCCAGGACTGGGTCACCTTCTCTCAGGAAGTGGTCCCTTCCCTACACTATCTTGGTGTCTTTATGTATGTGTCCAGGCACCCTCTATCCCCACCCATCCATAACAAGAAGAAAATCAGGACTTCAGACTAGAGACAGGAGCAGACCAGACCCTCGCTTCAGCCTTGGCCTCTGAGTCTCCATCCCCATTGCTCCCCACACGCAGGCTCTGGGAATCTGCCGCTGCCCAGGGGATGGTATACAGGGCATGGGCTGCTGTCCAAGGAGCTCAGATCATAGGCTGGCAGTAACGGGTGGGTGTGCAAGCAGAAGCATTGTGGACCTCTGTGCACCCTCCTCAATGCTCTTCTGTCTTCTGGGAGCTTCCCGGCAGCAAGAGGCAAGGCTCTCCCGGAGTGGGGAGAGAGAGTACATCATCCTCTAGAGACACTCTTCCCCTTAAATCTCAGGGGAGATTTCTTTCTGCTGTGGCTCCCTCTTTTTATTCCGGTCCAAGCTTCTTTTTAAGGTTTTCCTACTAAAGGGAATCCTCAGAAGGAAGCCTTCAGCCTTGTCTTCTCGGGATCATCTCCCTGAGACGATCTTCACACTTGTGATGTGTCATTTCTCAGCTGCCATCCAGAATTTCTATCACAGAAATAGTTCCCTCACAGTCAACATCCCCCCCCCACCAGCCCCTGGCAATGAGAAGAACCAGGTGACAAGCCAATAGGCACATGATTACACAAATGCCCTAGGGCCTGAGGGTCCCACTCACTTCGGTTACCACAAATAGGAAAGAGCCGGCAGCTGGGGACATGCCCTGTCAGCGCTGCTATCCTGGCAGCATAGCATAGGAAAAGCATCTCCTTCCCAAAAACTAAAACAAAACAAAACATCTTTAGCGACCAAGGAAGCCAGACCAGTGACTGGCTTGATCATTAAGGCAAGCTGCAAAATAAGATTGTCCTGGACACCAAAGGAAAACAGAAGAACAGCCTCAGATGTGGTTTATAGGAACTCAGCTGCCCCTCACAACTGTTTTATGTGTAGGTCAATTATCACCTCTCCCTATGCACACACAGGCAAGTGGCATCATCTTATCTGCACCCCAGTTATCCCTGCAGACAGAGTGTTCAGAGGTTAGGGGTGGTTCGGGGAGAGCAGCAGAGACACTCTGCACTGCGTTTTCCCTCTTATTCCTCCCTCACATAGCTCCCCTGCCTCCAGGGGTCAATGGCACACACAATAAAGTTAATAATCACAATTCCTGTCTTAGACTAGCGCTTTACAGACTACAGAGTACTTCTGTGCATCTATCAACTTTTTACCCACCCTGATCTAACGTGAGCAGCAGACTCAACGCAAATTGCTGTAGGAATCAACGTCACTCTCCTCCAGCCCACCCCCAAAGGGGATGTTGCAAGGGGTGAAGTTGCTGGGAAACATTCTCTTCCAGAACACATGGCCCTTACCCATGCCTCAGGGGCTGTTTGGTGCTGTGCTGATCATCAGGCTGCCATTCCACCATCAGAAGAGCCAAACTGTAGGGCTGTGGTGGTCCATCCTCCCGTCCTCCCTAGCCACCCATGGCTTCGCTGGATGATTTTGGCTCCTGAGGAACGTGAGAAGAAGTGGTCTAGAAATGCCCGACCCTCTCCCTTTCAGGCTCTGAACTCCCTTCTTGATGCCAGCATTGGCCTCTGCAGGCCAGGGGAAGCCCAGCCTTATGACCAGTGGCTTCGTTGCCCGGGGCCATGAGGAAAGGATGTTATGGCAGATTTATGACATACAAAGGAAGACAGGTCCTGGGAGCCAAGTGATACCTGGCTCAGCAAAGCCACGGTAGTCTTACAACCCCAGAGTAGAACTGGGTTCCATCCTGATGCCATAATTTGTTTGTTGCTCTGCCTGGCTCCTGGCACTGAGCTACAGAGAAGAAATGGAAATATGAGTCCTTATCTGGCTCCTCTCTGTTAACTGACTATGGACCTCTGATCACTTATAGCTATCCTCTGATCACTGTTAACTGGCTATAGACCTCTGATCACCTATCTAAACAGAGAGTTTCCATCTCTGGTCTTTAGGGTGAAAGAGAGCATATAGTTAAGACTGTATAGGACTCTAAAAGTATAAAAGAAATGAGAGTCTCACCCATGTGGGCAGGGTGTCCATGGTCACTGCTAGGCCCTGGCTCCAGGGCCTTGGGCTGTCATTCCTTCTACCTGGTGATATCTGCCCTTCATTGAACTGTCAATGTAGTTCTGCTGCTGTGGGGCTTAAATACCTGCATACTTATTCCTCAGATATGAAAGGGCCAGAGAGAGCTACTGGGGATCATCTGGCCTAGTCCACTAAATTCTAATGGGAGGAGAAGATACTGAGAGCTCTGGAGCCCAAATGACTGGTTAGATTAGGGGCACATGCCAGGAAGTGGCACATCTAATATCCAGGCCTCTTTGCTCTCCTGTGGGACATCCATCCATGCTGACCGCCCTCTCTCCCTCTAGCCGTGTTTTCTCTTATTTTAACAGGTGAGCATGATCTTAACTCTGATGGTGCCATGCAATGCCATCGACACAGAATCCCCGCTCATGGAGATGTTTGTGGCTCATGGGTTCTATGCTGCAAAATTCGTAGTAGCCATTGGGTCCGTTGCGGGACTGACCGTCAGCTTGCTGGGCTCCCTCTTCCCAATGCCAAGGGTCATTTATGCCATGGCTGGTGATGGGCTCCTTTTCAGGTAAGGGCTATGCTCCATGGAATGATTCTATTCTGCCATGCTTGTCCAAGGAGAAGGTCAACCTGACTGTAATTTTGATGTGAGCGTATGTCACATAGACTATGGAACTTGTCATATATCCTAACAAAGAATTTGAGTGAAAGGAGCGTAAGCCCTGAAAGAGTCCCTCAGTTTGACTCTGGGTCCCTCGATCTAGCACAAACTGATAAGTTCCCCTAACTGCCCCACCCCTCCTGTTAGGCATTGTGTGTTCCTTTGTAAAGATTATGGGTGTCCAACTGTCATGCCAGGTAGCTCCCAGAAGGAAGGACCCATCCCAGGAACATCTTAGGCCTGCCCTCATGTTGAGGCCTGGTAGTGCCCATCTCTCCACAGGCCCTCTGTAGCTGAAAACATTCAAAGCTACCATCACAGGGAGGATAAGACCATCTGAACAGAGCCTAATAACAGTAGCAACAAAGGCTATCATTTATTGAACATTTGTGTATCCTGGGTGCTTTGTATACAGTATCCCAGTTAGTTGTCACAATAACCCTGTTTTGCAGATGAATATAGTAGATGTGTATACTTAGGTGAAAAAAACTTGTCCCAATCCCTCAGCTGCTAAGTGGTGGGGGGGGCAGGATTTGAACTCATGACTGACTCCAAAGACCAGATATTTAACCACGCCAACATATGGACTTCCAGCCCCCTACATTGGCCATGAAGTGGTCAACCTGCTCATGGACACAAATGGAATGTGGCCCACCTCTTGGTTCCTAGTGCCCACCATATGAGGGTCTTGCAGCAAAGGCATTCTTCAAGTTCACAAAGCAAGGAGTAAAGCATAGAGGTGAAGGAGCTCTCAGTGGTATGGAGGGAACCCCTCAGGGACTTTCTCTCTACTATCAGCTATCATCTCCTGTTTCATTTCCTCTGTATACCCTCCAAGTCATCACCAGGTCAGAGCTTCCATGTTTGGGAGCTGGACAAGTGGATAAGAGGCTGATTATCATAGAGATGTGACAACTTCACACATCCAAAAGATTTTTCTGCTGTCAAAGAAAACTAAGAGGAAAGATCCCCAAGCACAGCTGATAGTCATGTGCAAAACATGAAAATAAAGGAAAGGGACCTGGGTGGCTCAGTTGGTTAAGCGACCGACTCTCAATTTCA
The DNA here is from genome assembly GCF_002007445.2 of Ailuropoda melanoleuca. Taxonomy (NCBI): domain Eukaryota; kingdom Metazoa; phylum Chordata; class Mammalia; order Carnivora; family Ursidae; genus Ailuropoda; species Ailuropoda melanoleuca. The sequence goes on from NC_048218.1 coordinate 91,739,417, forward strand.
GCTCAGGTCATGATCTCAGGATCGTGGGATCGAGCCCCACATCGGGCTCCGTGCTGGGCATGGAGTCTGCTTAAGATTCTCCCTCTCTCCCTCCCTCTCTGCCCCTCCCCCACCTCCACACATCCTCTCTCTTTATCTCTCTTTAAAAAAAAAACAAAGGAAAGGAAAAGAAGGGGGAAATGGAAGAGAGGGGAGGAGGGAGGATTAGGAGAGCAGGAAGCTACTTAAGGCCCTTGGGAACAGCTAAGGAAGCACCTGCCATTCATTCACGTTGGTTGGTCTTCTCCAGTTGGGAATTGGCTGGCTTTAGCCTGCATCTATGAGCACATGTTCTGCATTATTGTGCTATTTTTCCAACTAAGCCCCTGCACTTTTGTTGTAGAGCAGTGCTTCTCAAGTTTGGGCATAAATCAGAATCCTCTGGAGGTTTCCTAAAGCATAATTTGCTAGGCCCCATGCCCAGAGATTCTGATGTAGCAGGTCTCCGGTGAAACCTGAAAATAGGTATTTCCAAGAAGTTCCAAGGTGATGCAGATGCTGCTGACCCATGGACTGACCACTGTTTGGGTGACACAGGTCTAAGGAAGCCCAAGCAGGTATATGAACTCTCTGCCCTAACTTTTTCCCAGCAAAGTTTGCACTTCAATCCCGGTTTCTGACGTATTTCCCAAGTTCAATCAGCCCTTCACGTCATGTAATGAAGTAGGAACTTTAATAAAGAAGTTTGCCTCAAAACCAAGGCATTAAAATTCTTTTTAAATCATATTCCAGGAACCAAATCCTCCAGTAGGAATAGCAGCTGTATTGAAAGCAATGAATCCAGAAGTAAATTGGAGGAGCAGGACCCGGAGAAGTTAAGCCATGTTAGAGTCCGTCACCATCTGTAGCTCACTGTTAACCCTCTGCTTGTCTCTCCTTCCAGGTTCCTGGCTCACGTGAGCTCCTACACAGAGACGCCAGTGGTGGCCTGCATCGTGTCAGGGTTCCTGGCAGCTCTCCTCTCGCTGTTAGTCAGCCTGAGAGACCTGATAGAGATGATGTCCATTGGCACACTCCTTGCCTACACCTTGGTTTCTGTCTGCGTCTTGCTTCTTCGATACCAACCAGAGAGTGACATTGATGGTTTTGTCAAGTTCTTGTCCCAGGAACACACAAAGAAGAAGGAGGGCATCCTGGCAGACTGTGAGAAGGAAGTTTGTTCTCCTGTGAGTGAAGGGGAAGAGTTTTCTGGCCCAGCCACCAACACGTGTGGGGCCAAAAACCTACCATCTCTGGGAGACAATGAGATGCTCATAGGCAAATCGGACAAGTCAACCTACAACGTGAACCACCCCAACTACGGCACTGTGGACGTGACCACAGGCATAGAAGCTGATGAATCTGAAAACATTTATCTCATCAAGTTAAAGAAGCTGATTGGGCCCCGTTACTACACCATGAGGATCCGGCTGGGCCTTCCAGGCAAGATGGACCGGCCCACGGCTGCTACAGGGCACACGGTGACCACCTGCGTGCTTCTGCTCTTCATCCTCACGCTCGTCTTCTGCTCCTTCGTCGTCTTTGGTTCCGACTACATCTCAGAGCAGAGCTGGTGGGCCATCCTCCTGGTCGTTCTGATGGTGCTGCTGATCAGCGCCCTGGTGTTCGTGATCCTGCAGCAGCCAGAGAACCCCAAAAAGCTGCCCTATATGGCCCCCTGCCTCCCCTTCGTGCCTGCCTTTGCCATGCTGGTGAACATTTACCTCATGCTAAAGCTCTCCACCATCACGTGGATCCGGTTCGCAGTCTGGTGCTTCGTGGGTAAGCAACTTCCTTTGGAGTCTCGAGAGTTCCCTCTCAAGGCCTTGAACAGGCTTATCCCAAAATTGCCCCCTAGCTAGACTAGGCACCTCCATTGCAGGAGAAATCTGGCTGGTTCTGTGGACCCTGGCCTTCTTCATTAGAGTCAGTAAGGCCAGTTGTGCCCTTTCCGGCTCTTATGGTCCTGGTCGTTGGTTCTGAAGAATGATGCCAATCAATCCATCACTTCACTGAATACTATTACTGGACATTCTTTTTTTGTATAATTAATTCCATAAAAAGTCCATGTAAAATGAATCCACATAATAAAGGGACAAGAATAGCACAGTAAAAGTGAGAGTGGAAAAGTTCAACTGGAATTCTATCTTAGAAACTAAAAATTATGAAACTAAAAGTTACGGAAAAAAGTATTTTTCTTACATTTGACAAAATTAAATTAAAATACCAATCATGCCCTAATTTTTTTTAATGAGCAAAGTATGAAATAAGTGTGGATTTTTGGCATAATTTTTCTGACCCAATTATACCATTTAACATCCCCACTTCATATTGACTTTTATAAAATAGTCAAGATTTTTTCATTTTTTCCCAAGATTCTTCTTTCATCTTTCAATATTCCAGTCATTCTCTTGGGAAGCACCCATCACACCATCAGTCTTACTGATTTTCTCTTCTTCTGTTGATAACTGATATAACTTGGCCAGCTCCTCACCTGTCCACAGCTTTGGGTGTAAATCAGAGATACTCTCTCTAAATTCACTTTTATTGCCTTCAAACAGTCCTGCACCTTTCCCAAGATTTTTAATTTTCCTTTGTGATCGACTTATATTATTCCATGTCTCACACCCCACAAGCCCTGAGTTCATGAGATGGCTGGGGACTGGTGCTCATGAGAACTTGAGAGGGAGGTTGAAGTGAAGCCTAATTTTAAAATTCCTCAGTCACTATCTTGATGTGCCCTATACAAATTGGTGGCCCTGAAGTCCCATCTTCTCCTCGAGGTCAGGAATATGGGAGTTCAGCACAGCGTCCTCTGTGCCTGGAACACAGCATGTGATTCATAAACGCTTCTCTCTGACTACTGTTCAGATGAGAAAAAAAGAATAGCTGGAAAGGAACATGAGGAGGTGGAAGTTAAACTGTAAGCCTATAAGATAAGATTTACTTAGAGGCAAGTAAGGGAAAAACAGTGCTCAAAGGAAAGGGCCTACGTCTTCCAGCAGATTCCTCACTGCTAAAGGCCAGCCTGTGTCTTCTTGTCAACATCCCATCCCAATTTTTCACGACTCTAGATCTCATCCTTTGTTAGACTTTTGGGGGAGTTCTTGAGAGAACCCCACTAAGTCGTCAAGGTTTTAACTACTTACATGATTTATTCACAATCTCTCTTCTCCATTTAAACATGTTTCCACTGGAACATGCCCCTAACCAATGGAAAGTTTCGACCAAAGAAGGGAGAAATACTATTTGTCAAATGACTGATGGCATAGACACAAAGACATAGGCAATTATTCATTCATTCCTCGAGCCTTAAGGCTGGAAGGGACCTTCAATATCTAGTACAATGTTACCCACAGTGCGGTGACAATTCCATCAGTAATATTTGGGCTGATTTTAGAGAGTCTAGGAATGAATTTTTTTGAACTTTTTAAAGGATTACATAGTTATTATACATTTTCACACATACTAGAAAAAATATATATGCTCACATGAATCTAGTGATCAGTCTTAAATTTAAAAAGTGAGTCAAATTAAAGAAAAAAACCCATCAGTACTAGTACAGGTGCCATGACTCATAGTCATAATTAACACTTAATATAGCCCTTAGCACATACGAGCCATTATGCAAGGGCTTTCCTCACATTGACGTATGTAACCCTCGCAATGACCTTCATTTTACAGATGAGGAAGCTGAGGCACTTGACCGAGGTCACAGAGCTAGAATTTGGTAGAGGGGCGCCTGGGTGGCACAGTGGTTAAGCGTCTGCCTTCGGCTCAGGGCGTGATCCTGACGTTATGGGATCGAGCCCCACATCAGGCTCCTCTGCTATGAGCCTGCTTCTTCCTCTCCCACTCCCCCTGCTTGTGTTCCCTCTCTCTGGCTGTCTCTATCTCTGTCAAATAAATAAATAAAATCTTTAAAAAAAAAAAAAAAAGAATTTGGTAGAGCCAAAGTTAGAAGTCAGGTAGTGTGGGTCCGGGGATCGTGACCGTGGCCACTACAGTAAATACGTGGTATAGAAATAACGGAAGTCGGAGGAACACCAGCATCATCTAGCCCTCCCCACTTCTCCCTCTCTCAGCTTTACAGATGACAAAACTGAACCCCTGAAAGGTCAAATAACACGCTCAAGGTCGACAGGAATAACGGGAAGGTCGTCACAGGGCTATTATTAACCAGGGAGCCCCAAGCATCTTCTTATTATATCGGAAGGTTTGATATGCACTTTGTGCAGATTAACGCCTAACATCGGGGCTGGCTCCATGTGTGCACAGCCTCTGCCGTCACACAGGGCCCCACATTTGGTCGAATGCTCCCCTGCTGCTTCCTTGAATTCTTAACAACTTTTTTGTTTCTTAACAACTTTTTAACAAGAGGCTCTATGGTTTCATTTTGCACTGGGGCCCAAAATTATGTCCCCAGTTCTGCATTATATCTGTGGTTTCTGGAGCATCGGGGCATTTTGCAAAAGTGGTAAGGTGGCAAGGACCCTTGCCTTTGGAGTCAAATAGCCCAGGTTCAAATCACAGCTCTCCCACCTACATGTCTTGTGACTTAGCTCCTTTGCATCTCAGTCTACTCATCTGTAAAAATGCAAATAATTCTACTGGTCTTGATCTGGTTGCTCTTTGGGGCTTCAGTAAGAAAAGGGGTGCCTGGATGGCTCAGTTGGCTCAGCATCCGACTCTTCATTTCGGCTGAGGTCATGATCTCAGGGTTGTGAGGTCGAGCCCCGTGCTGGGTCGTGCTGGGCTTGGAACGGGTTTGGGATTCTCTATCTCTCTCCCTCTCCCTCTGCCCCTTCCCCCTTCTCCCCCCCCCCATCGAAAATAAATAAATAAATAAATAAATATTTTAAAAGAAAATACTGGGGGAAATAATATGACTTATTTCTTTTCTGCCTTTCTTTTTAAAATCTAAAATGATTCATCGTCCCCCAGACTAGCCATCACATGCCAAAGCACAGCACGAACCTGTTCTGACGCAGGCTGCCCTCCCAGTTATCAGGCAGAAGAAAACTCCCCGAGAGCCTTTTGTAATCTTGCTGATGGCATAAACTGCAAACTCGTTCCAGAAACGGAGCCTCCCTGACATGGGAGACGTCACCCTGCAGCCTGGGGCTGGCCAGACAGAGGGCACGGGAGCTCGCAGCTCAACATGCAGCCAGCTGCTAGGCACTCACTAACTGCTTTAGCCTCATGGTCTTTGAAGACTGGTACGTGAGTGAGCTTTGCCTAGAACGAAGATTCTCAATCTTAACTACGCAGCAGAATCATCTGACTGCTTCTGAAGTATTCTGTGCCCAGGATCCCCCCTCAGAGATTTTCTGAATAAATGAGTCTGGTGTGGCCAAGTACTGGGTATTTTTTAAGGCTCCCCAGGTAATTTTAATGGGTGGTCAGGTTTAAAATGATCTAGTGGTTCTCAAACTGTGGTCCCAGACCAGCAGCATCAGTATTACATGGGAACTAGTTAGAAATGTGATTTTTGAACCCCATCCCAGAGTCTCTTGAGAACAATTTAGGTTTTAACAAACCCTACAGATTATTCTGATGCATGCTCAAATGTGAGAACCACTGACCTAGAGAGAAAAATAAGAAGATAATTTGTAAGCAGGGTAAATAATTTAATTACAAGAGCTCCATGTATTCCAAAAACAATTTTTCGCTCATATAAAATGTATCCATCCCACAATCCCAAACTGGCTTATAAAATTTTCAATGCTCTCATAGAACAAAGATCCTACCTCTAAGCTTCTGAGTCTCCAAAATGTCAGATTTTTCTTCTAAATTTCTCTATTCATAGTATAACTTTCCTGGGGAGAACAGTAGAGATATTTTTAAATGGAACTTCTTATGAAACATCAGCTACTTTTTAAAAAGATTTACATAGTTAAGCTGAGTCATAACTTGATAATCTTCTTGGGCACATTTTTTTAAACCAGCCTTCTCTAAATGAATCTTAATTACAGCATTTTTCTAACAATGTTTGGCTAAGCTTTTGACCTTCAGATGAGCACGACTCATAGAGTAAAATAAGGCACAAGTCCCAACAAGATTACTCAGCGCTTGTTTCTTTTCCTTCAGACAAGAGAAATAACACGCATAGCAAATGTTTGATAATCCCAACAAAATGAGCACAGAGCAGCTTGAGTTTTCCTTTTCTCTTAGCTGGTTTTGTAAGCTATGGGGTTGGGCAGAGTCTCAGGGAGTCTGAAAGTAACAATGACCAGTGATGACACTACTCAGTGGCACTTTCCAGCTCGACTGTCCCTGGGGGACTTTATTAGAAAGTAATCATCTGGTAGACCAGCTCATGGGCCCCCTTACTCCAGGGGCTACCAAGTTCTTACCTGAAATTTTTTTTCAGCCCCTCTGAGAAAACAAAATCTTGTCTATAGATTTAAGGAACAGAGAGTGATTTGGCAATTAGCTTCATAAATCTTCTACTTAAACATAATTTCCAAAGAGAAGACACATCTATGGTCTTTACCAGCGCTATCATTTGAAAATCCTTTTGGAAATGGACTCAAAGCAGCCATTGTCATGAAGGAAAGAGGAGGGAAGGAAGGGGGCCATGAATTGGGGGCAGAGAGGGCATCAAGATAAGTCAGCTCCTGAGGATATGTCCCATAAATAAGCTTGAAATTCTCCTGTAGGCAGAGGAGAAAACAACTGGCAACTCCATCAAATCAATCATGCTCAAAGAGGCCAAAAAAAAAAAAAAAATGATGAAGGCCAGGATGAGGATGGCAACAGGGCCAGTGCAATTCCAAGAAAGAGGGGATCGCGCTACACTCAAGGCTGCATGCTGGACAGGGGCTGTGCATGGAGAAGATGGCTGGGGATTCCCGTGGTTCTGCGCCCAGCAACCCCTGCAGTATTGGCTCTCCTTTGAGACAAAAGAATGAAGGGAGAGGGGGCCATGGCAGAGAAAAAGTCCCCAGAACAGGCGTGTGCAGTGCTCCTGGAACACACTCAGAGCCATGACAGAGGGAGCACTGCATCCTTCCCTCAACATTACATTTCTAAGATTCATCCAAGCTGTTGCTTGTGGTTTTAAGTTGTTCATTCTCTTTGCCCGGCTAGCCTTCCACCGTGATAATAATATACCGTTCCAGTGCCCATGGACATTTAGCTGGCTTCCAGTCTGGGACTGTTACAAAGAGAGCTGCTATGATTCTTATACGTGGTTTTTGGTGGACACATGGACACATTTCCCCGGGGTTTCTGCGGAGTTAGAAGTAGAGTCGCTGGCTTAGGTTATTGGATTTTTTAAATATTCCTCTACAAGATTGCCTTCTGGCTCCTGGCAATTATAACCCCTCAAATAAAATAAGGGTCCCAGTTCCATTTTGCAGATGGGAAACTGAGGCATAAAGTAATGTGACTTTATATTTGATCAGTCGCAGAGCCAGGGAGAGAATCTCCACCACCCCCCAACTCCCCATTCAATTCGAGCCCGCTCTTCCTGGCCACACCAGATTAAACAAACCCTAATTGTTATTATAACCAACAGGGCTTGTGGCGGTATTTTAAAAACTAACCAGCAAAGGGGGAGTTGGTAGGGATTGCAGTGGGTGGGAGGACACCCTCTCATTACCATCCAGTCTTCCTTTCTGCATTGGCAAACATCTGTTTTGGAAAGCTGATCCCGGGGTAGTAAAAATAAAAAAGCCTCTGGGCATAACAAAGTGCCTCAGTTATCTGCGGCGGGCAGGGCTTCCTGCTGGAAAGCGAGCCCCAGGAAGGGTTGCTCCACCCAGCCTGAGGTCAGGTGGCCCACCGCCTCTGGCCCGGAGCCTGTGACTGCCTACGGAGGACAGGAAGCTCCCAGGGGACGCTCCTCAGCCAGAGGCCCCGCCAATGGGGTCAGAAATCTGCTGGTGCTGTCTGTCTCCAGGTCACCCGGGCTTTTTCCGAGTGGGGTTTTTGTTCAAGGTTTCCCCCCCATAAGATCCAGAGACACCTCCCCCCTCCTCCCTCCCCTCTCGCTTGTAGGTTTGGGGTCATTGACTTAATTTGCACAGATGGATCCACACAAGGAGAGGTAATGGGTGTTTTGCCCACTGACGCTCAGGTGACCCAGCATCTGAAAGCAAGCCTGGCGTTGCTAACCCTTCCCTGGAGGTGCCCGGGTGGGTGGGAACGGCCATCCGTTAAGACTCAGTATATGTAAGTTGCAGCACCGTTTCAATCACTGATTTATTAAACAGGTCTTAACCCCTCCGGGATGACGGAGGAGAAGACACTTTTTACAAAGGGTTTTCCATTCACAGAGCGTTCTACGACATAAAGAAAGCCCATGAAATTGCCAAAGGCATGATTCTTCATCTTGTCTAGCCTGTCTTGGGCACATTCTCCATCAGGGAATTTCTGTCTGGAAGAAAAGCCAATGCCTCCTTTCAAATATTTCCCTTTGCTGCAAACAGCCTTTCACAGGACTCACTGCCACTACCTCTGAGCGGGGCTGGCATTCAGCCCGTGTGCCAGCTACAGCCATGTCTGTTTTGCAAATATTGAAACACTTCTGTGCCTACCGCTAACTAGTTGCTGCCCTGACTGTCTCCTCTCCTTAAGAGCCATCAAGTCAAAAAAATAACTCCAGCCCAGCAGGAGAGTCTCCGAGACCCTGCTGCAACACGAAAGCGAATTCCCTTCTGATTTTGAACACCACATCCGCCTTTCACGTATTACAGCTAGAAGATGTATAACTACAATGCAATGGATCTAAATTCTTTTTTTAAAGATTTTCTTTATTTGAAAGAGAGAGTACAAACAGGGGGAGTGGCAGGGAGAGGGAGAAGCAGACTCCTACTGAGCAGGACACCAGGATCATGACCTGAGCCAAGGCAGATGCTTAACCCACTGAGCCACCCACGTGCCCCTGGACCTAAGTTATTAAGGAACAGCAGGACTAAATATGCAAATATCAATTAGCCGGCTCATTCTTGAGGCTTGGTTCCAAATGACTTCTGTCTTAGGCGGAAAACAAATCCTCTCTCAAAAGATAAAACTGCCATCTGTAAGCGTTTACAGAAGAATATGCTGCCAGTCCCAGGGACAAATAACAGCACCCGAAAGCTACCCGGCAGTAATAGCATCCCCGGAGCGAGTCTACAGCCTCATAAGGTGAAGAGTGTTTCCCCATATGCTTCATAATTCAGGGAAATTTTAATACTTCTGGACATCAGATAATATTAAGGAGTTAGTCTTCGTTTTTAGATGCGATAATGATACTAAGTTTTTTAAGTCTATTTTAAAGATACATATTTAATTATTTACAGATGAAACACAGGGTGGAAGGGATTTGTTTCAAAATCATCTAAAGAGCAGGGCTGGGGGGGTGGGTGTCAGGAGCGAGCTAGTGATGAGTATATGGGGTTCTTTATACTATTCTCTCCACTTTGATCTATGTTTGGAATTCTTTAAAACTAAAAAGCTAAGCAAAATTGTTTTCAATCAGTCTATACCCCCAAGCCGCCCCTGGTAGGTGAGACACACCCTGGATCAGGACTTGGAGAGCCCCTGAAGTGTTCACAGTCCCACCACTAACCGTGTTGCTGTGGAAAATCTCTTATTTTGTCTTATGCCCCAGTTTCCTGTCTGTGAGATGCACGTAATCCTAACCTTCCTGCTCCCTGCCCCCCTCCACACACACACACACACACACACTCACACTCACACACACTCACACACTCTCTCACACTCTCTCGCTCTCTCTCACACACACACTCTCACACACACACACTCTCACTCTCTCTCTCACACACACACTCTCACTCTCTCACTCTCTCACACACTCTCTCACACACACTCTCACACACACACTCTCACTCTCTCTCACACACACGCACACTCACACACACACTCTCTTCACTCTCTCTCACACACACATGCACACTCACTCTCTCACTCTCTCTCTCACACACACACACACACACACACACACACACACACACATTCCCAAACAGGCTGGGAGGAATCTAAACAAGATAACATGTATAACATTTTGAACTCCTTGGGAGAAAGGTACAACGTAAATAATGCATCAGTAGGACTCAGCACCCAGAAGTGTTGTGTGAAGTTCAGTTTAGACGATTCAGAATTCCCAGAATCCCCACAGATTTTTCAGAAACTACCTCATGCTTAGTTTTCTAAGCCAGCTGGAAAAAAAGAAGCAGAAACAAAACACCCCGCTTCTACACAGGAGGCTTTTAGCAGCTCTGTTTACTCCTCCGACACAAAGCCTTTGTTTATGTGTGACAGATGGTAGTAAATGCTTCTCTCCTCTCTCTCTCTACCTCCCTTCTACCCTCCCTCCCTCACTTCATTTGATCCCCTCTGTTTCTTTGCCCCCCTCCATTTTTCCTCTTCTCCAATCCTTGGTGCCTTACACCACTTGCCTTGAACTTACTCAAGGGCCAACAGGAAGGGTCAGGCAGAATGCCAGACCTTTGCCCCAGCTGACCATTTATTCCATCAGGCCGCATGCCACAGTCACTTCTTACTTCAGAGCACTCATATTTGAAATATAATTATTTTTAGGAGCTCCTGGGTGGCCCAGTCAGTTAAGAGTCTGATCCTTGATCTCAGCTCAGGTCTTCATCTCAGTGGTGAGTTCAAGCCCCACATTGAAGTCCATGCTGGGCATGGAGCCTACTTAGAAAATAATAGTAATAAAATAATAAAATAATTTTAAAAAGAAATATATATATTTTTAAGCTTCTTTATTTGAGAGAGAGAGAGAGCATGGCAGGGAGGGGCAGAGGGAAAGACAGTCTCAAGCAGACTCCCCACTGAGCTCAAAGCCCAACTCAGGGGCTCCATCGTGAGATCACGACCTGAGCCAAAACCAAGAGTCAGACACTCAATGGACTGCGCCACCCAGGCACTGCGAAATATATTTTTGAAGACAAAATAACACACCTTTGAAATTATAAGGGGCTCAGAGCAAACATTAAAAGACCCATAAATATTTACATGGCAGATTTCCATGGGTTGCTTTCTCAAAGTAATCATACTCAATGCATTCATGCAGACACATGTTCCTTCAGACGCAGTCATTCCCAAAGAACAAATGTGGACATAACCTCTTACTCAATGCATACTGTGATAAGCATAGTCTATAAACCAGCCTGCAGGGGGGAAAAGGGTAGATGTGAAGGACGGGGTATGCAAGAGACTTCTCTCTATCCATATGGAATGCTGTTGTTGCCCTCAGCCCGTTTCCCAACCTGTTTCTTTTTTTGTAAAACGAAGGTACTCAAACAGATCTATAGACTCTTTCCAGCTCTAAATTCTAGGATTCTATGAGGCTCTTGGAGAATGTCCATAAATCAATCTACCTGACACCACCATACCTGGTGCGGGCAGGGGAAGGTCTGTCAGAATAGACATCAAACCAGTGCTTGAGTGACGACCTGTGTGATGGCTGAGCGGAGAGCTTAGGGACAAAGGGAAAAGGAAAATGAATGATATTAAGTTCAGTAGGGAAATAACTCACTTATAAATAGGGTCTGAAAAGGGGATCAGGTGGAAAGAATTGATATAAAAGATACAAGGCAGGAATAGGAAGCAAGATTTGACACCTGCCTCAATGTGTAAGAGAAAAGATAGCAAAAAACAGAAAGGGGCAAAAAGAGGTGTGTGCCTGTTGATCCCACCTGCCTCCTGAAATGTATTCTCGGGTCTCAAGCATGCTTCCAATGGAGGCATTCTCCAAAAAGCAGCACACTGGCCCTTTAAGAAGGGGCCTTAACTCGGTGCCTTGTCCTACACAAGGGTACTTGGCTACTCCCCACTCCCACTCCCCCCCCAAGAAAGAGTAGAGATCCGTGTTCAGAAAAATGAAGTCGCTATTTGAGAGTAGCTACATCTGCAAATGATTAACTCTAGGATTTATAACCAATTAGGACTATAAATCTCTGCTTACTTTGGCTCCTGGAAAGTTGATTTCACTGGCGGATGGGGCAGGGGGTGAGTAGAAAGTCATTTGAGACAAAGAGGGAGAAATCCAAGCTTAAAAAGACACACTTCAAATTCAAAAGGAGCAGGATTTCTCAAGCACCAAAGAGGAAAGCAGAACTTGACCTTGTGGTTCTAAGCAAACAGCTGTGCAGATGACTGCAGGGTTAGCAAAGTCAGACGGACTAGTGCCACTCAGAAGAGGGTGTCTGAGGTCTGGAAGGGGGTTGCATAACTGAGTGACATCTGGTGGCCAAGCCCTAACACGACTGGTGTTGGCAATGGAGTACGTGCCTCGGGGGCTTCATGCTCCTGATCTCAGGGACTCCCGGTCTTGGCTGACCATTGGACTCACCCGCGAAGCTTTGAAACATACCTATGCTTTGATCACACTGCAGACCAATTAAATCATAATCTCTAGGGGAGCCTTGGGTGCAAGGGCGGTTCAACAGCTCCCAGGTGGGGCGTGTGGGTGGCTCAGTCAGTTAAGCGGCTGCCTTCGGCTCGGGTCATGATCCCAGGGTCCTGGGATAGAGCCCCGAGTCGGGCTCCTTGCTCAGCGGGGAGTCTGCTTCTCCCTCTGCGTGCCACTCTTCCGGCTTGTACTCTCTCTCTCTGTCAAATAAATAAATAAAATCTTAAAAACAAACAAACAAACAAACAACTCCCCAGGTGGCCCTCCAGCTGAAGCCAGGGTTGAAAGCCACTGCTTTTCTCATTTCATCCTCATGGCAACCCCGTGTTATAGGTACCCTGACTATCATGAAGAGAAAATGAAGCACAAAGAAGCTAAGGAACTGGTCCAGGGCTCCACGGCTAATAGTGATGGAGGCAGGATTTGAATCCAGGCCTCATGCTCTTCATCATCGCGCCCTATGACCCTCCCCAAGGCTATGGTTCTTAGCTATTCCAAGCCTTGAGCCTCCATGAGCTTTTCAAGACAGAAAATGTGGGTTCTAAAACTATGTTTTCATATTTATTTATTAATATTGAGAGAGAGAGAGAAAGCATGCATGAGCAGGGGGGCAGAGGGAGAGAGAACCCCAAGCACTGAGCAGACCCTGAGATCACAACCGGAGCCAAAACCAAGTGTCAGATGCTTAACCAACTGAGCCACCCAGGTGCCCCCAAACTATTTTTATATGTAATTTCAAAAAAATTATAATAGAAATGAAACATTAGCCCTTATTAATGCTCCATATTAACTAGGAAAGCAAGTTTCTTCCCTTTGCTTGGAATGACATTAACTAAGGAGGTTGCACTGGAAATTTCATGCTCATCAGGAGTTCTCATTCATTCATTCAACAAACATTAAGCGCCAGTTTTCTGCAGAGTCTCTAAAATAGAACCACCCCGTGCAGATAAATCATTCAGTAGACATTCTAAAGGCCGTAACAGTGGAGGGCACCAGACACTCCGAGAGCCCACAGATGAAAGTGAACAGCTCTGGGTAGTGGTAATATAACACTCCTTTGGTGAGTGGAAAAAAGGCAAAGTAAATCATAGGACAGTATATGTGCATTGCTCAGTGGTGAAATACAGATGGCGTCCCTAACCGGGGGTGTGGGGATAAGAAAATGCTACAAGAAGGTTGGGGACCCACTATGGGTGATGCACAGATATTTAAGCCGGGGCAGAAAATACAAATTCCTAGTTGGCACCTACATGAGTGTAGTGAACAGGGAGGTGGGGACAGAGGTGACTAGAGAGCCCACATTCTATCTAAACAGGACGCTAGTGCTCACCTCCAGCCACGACTGCCAGATGGGAATGTGGGAGTAGTGTCATCACTTCTGACATTTTTAGGGGAAGCTGTAATTATGGGTTGCTTAATGCAAGATATCCCAATTTTTAAATGACGTCTAATTCGCGTCTTTTCCAGACACGGTGTAGACCAAAGAAAACATATCCCCTGCTAGCTCTGTTTTCACCACTGAGTATCTCTCCACTAGCCCCCTGGATCCCAGAGCAACTGCTTATTCGCCTGTGCCCTTCCCTCCCTGCAGGTATGCTCATTTACTTCGGGTATGGCATCTGGAACAGCACCCTGGAAATCAGCGCCCGAGAAGAAGCCCTGCACCAAAGCACGTACCAGCGCTACGACGTGGATGACCCTTTCTCGGCGGAGGAGGGTTTCTCCTACGCCACGGAAGGCGAGAGCCAGGAGAACTGGGGCGGGCCGGCCGAAGACAAAGGCTTCTATTACCAGCAGATGTCAGAGGCGAAGGCCAGCACCCGGACAAGTAGCAAAGCGAAGGGCAAAAGCAAACACAAACAGAACTCAGAGGCCCTGATTGCAAATGATGAGTTAGATTACTCTCCAGAGTAGGAGTAAACGCACAGGAAACGTGTAGAAGCGGTGGTGATTTCTTTTCAGTAACTTAACCCGTGGGCTAGAGGGTGAAAACATTTTTGGCTCTCATTTCAAAAGTCCAGCCTTCCCCCAGAGTCAGTCCCCAGTCATAGCCTGTCATTTGCTACTTTCGCTCTGCAGGATAGTTCTGTCGAAGGGTTTAACCTGGGTTTCATCACAGATCCCCTTGTAAAAAAAAAAAAAAAAAAAAAAAAAAAAAACCCTAAACCAGCGGCTGCAAGAAACTCTGTCTACCATCAGAGCTGATGGCAGCAAATGTCTCCTGGCCTTTGCGTTGCTGGTTGAATCCTTTTGCTTCTTACGGAGACCCCAGGAGCAAGGGGCTCACTTTTGGGGCCACACTGAGGCTGCATCTCCTCCCAGAGATATGCCAAAGCAGGGGGGGTGTGGGCACGAGGCAGCATTCCCACCACCGGGACCACACAGGCAAAGATGCTCCGAGCACGCCCTGCTGAGAGCTGCTCCCGGAGGACGTGGGCAGGTGGACATTGGCACTTCCTCAGCAAGCAGCGCTGGGTCCAGAAATCTCACAAAAACGACTTCATGCAGGAGACACATGCTTCTGTTTATTCACCAAGGTTCTCACAGTCTCCAAACTATAACTTTAGGGTCCAGCAAAGGTTAGGGACTCTGAGCCATTTCCCCAGGGGTCTCAGATCTACCATAAAGCAGTCTCGCAGACCCAACAATATGGTAAGAAGCACCATCAAAGCGTTACTTCAATGCCCAGAAAAAAATTAAATAACCATCTCTTGCCGTGAAGGCCGGAAGGGCACTGGCAGAAATTAACTCTCTGTCATACCTTTCCTTTTACCAGCCTCTAAGCTCCTGCTGAGAAAATGAAAAGGGGCAAAGCTGGAGCATGATTTCATGGCATTAATATGCCTTGAAGAAGCAGGCCGTTTGTTTTCTAATTAGATAAAAATCTTTACAAGGAGAAGTGACCCAGCCACTGAGATCGCATTGCAAACTCTATTTCAGATTTCCAAAATTATACATTGTGTAGTTTGTTGAGATTTGCCACCCCTGGAGCGGTGGGGGCTCCTCTGAAAACGTAACCGTGGAAGCTCAGCTACTTAGGTCATGGCATTCCGAGAGATCACGTTGCACTTCGGAACCTTACTCTTCCCGAGTAGCTCGCTTTCAGATACGTGTTTTGTCTGTTATTTCCCAGGGCAGGTCACTGAAGCCCAGAGAAATACCCACCCGGTAAGGTCTCCATCGGGCCCTACGAGGGGCTCTTAAAGGCATTTTCTCAGAAATAACCTAGATGACAGAATGTGCGGCAGGAAAATCACATGGCTTATCAATTCTACTCTTGGGTCCCGTGGATTCCCGCGGCTGCCCTGACATGTGCACTGGAGAACGTGGAGGCACAGTTTCCATCCAGCTATAGTCTTTGTGGGGGTTTCCTGAAAGGGAGGCAACATAGCAAATTTCTTGCCCTCTCCCTCCCGGATCTAGCATTATACCAAACGTTTTCCAGAATGCGCCGACTAATGCAAAGTCTAGTCTTTGTTCCAGGTTGAGGTTCGCGCCATCGTGGCATGCCTTAGGGTTACAGAGAAGGCGAAAGTCCATTTTCTTCACTCAGCGAACACTGGCTGAAACTGTACCAAGTACTAAGCGATGGGGATAGAACCAAGTGTAACGTTCTGCCCTTGGGGGCTCCCAGTTCAGGGAATGAGCAGCACCGGCGCCTGACAAACACAGATAAAACCACCGAGCCTGACAAGTCCTCCTGGCGATGCACTGGGCTTTACTATAGAAAAAAATAAAAGGTCAGTTGAAACTAGTTTAAAAAAAAAAAAAAACATGCTTGTAAGTAAATTGCATATCACCCCCACGGCCAATGAATGCCAGTAAATTCAAGTAACTCCTATTTTCTAGAACTTCTTTTTCCTGGGCTCATTTTGTCATTTTACTGTAATGCATGGCAATGCCGTGTTTTCTCTTCCCTAAACTTAACCCTAAAGATACAGTGCTGGTCTGTGAAATATATCTTTGGGGATGAACTGTGGACTGATGATCAGTAATTTTTTGTGTGACTACAAAGTTTTGAACTAGTTTTGAGACTCAACCAATCTGCCTAAACTAAATATAATGTGTGAAGCCTGAGATATCCAGATAGATGGGGTGGGGCTATAGTCATTAAAAATGTCCAAGAAGAAATATGGGTGTAAAATAACAAAATCTTAACGTGGGTGAAAGAGCTCCCTTTTAGCAGTGAGGGTGAAGTATTAAGGTAACAATAGTTTGGTGGCGGATGTATGAAATTTCTGTAGCATGAGGAGAGAGAACACAGTATAAAAATACTGGTATTGATTCTGTGACCCTATGAACCGCTCTGGTTCTGGAGACATTTCTCCCAGTAGTATCTCCTTCTTTTTATAATCTTGGTCTCTTTATTTCTCTGAAGTTAGTCATCTCCCTAGCAATCTTGGTTTAAAAAAAAAAGTATGATAGGAAAAGATTTTTTAAGGTAAATTGACATGTTTTTGCTCATGTTTCCCAGCCTCTGTGAAATGGTCCCAGATTTCACAATGCAGTTGCAAATACCATCAATTACTAGAATGATTATATTAGTGTCTCCTAGCAATTTTCTCAAGACCGCATTAGTAGAATCGCGTTAAAAGTAAGATCACCTCATAATTACCATAGAAACTTAGCCTTCTTGAATGGAGTCCAGGGAAGACCTACAGTCTATTGAATTCTTCTCTCCTGCAAGAGCTTTTCCAGGGAGGTTTCGCTGTGTGAATTAGTAGTGTGGAACCAATAACTTGATTTTTTTTTTTGGTAATTGTATTCTATTTATTGGTACTCTGCTTCCTTTCAGAAGGATTTCAAGGTGGCTATTAAATTCATATAATGCAAAAATAAGTAAGGAGCTTGGGTAAATAAAAACAGAAATAGAGAGGATAAGACGAAGCTAGAAGTCTGTTTAGTGCACATATGCAAAATCTTGATATGCGTTGCTTAATTTGCCAGTGAGGGGGCAACTCGAAAAATAATGGAATTGTTGGTAACGACAAGAAGAAATACTCCTGTATGATAAGAACAAATCTTTCCCCACGAGGGCAGAGAATAGCCTAGATCACTGAAACCCACATATAAGCTCTGGACTTAGATTTTGCCAGCTACATGTGCCTGGCATATAGAGAACGTTCAATAAATATCTGATGATCGGATGGATGGCTGAATAGACAGATGAAAAGAAAATGAAATATCATTTATTCAGTATTTTTGGGGGGAGTCCTTATCTGTGCTATGGCCTAAGACATGGGGGAAATCGGATATATAATATATATAAATAAAAACCGTAATGAAGTTGACATGTGAGATGAGGGAGTTACAATGTGCAACGAGAGTTCAAATATGGAAAAGACCTCCTTCTGTTGGGAAAAATGATAGAGAATGCAGTCCTTGCATTGATCCTGTGGAATGGGCAGAGCATTTCCCCCAGGTCGAAATGGGGGAAAGGCTTGCCAAGTGGAGAATCAGCTTGAGTGAGGTGGAGACAGGCCGACAGCTGTCTCTGACTAATAATGTGTACTGTGCCTCCTTCAAGGGAAAGCAAGAAGCTAGTTTGACGGGAGCTTAGGATGAATGCATGATTGATCTATGGAACAGTAAGAAATAATGCCGAGACGGTGGTGAGGGCTTATTCACAGAGAGACTTGAGCAGCGAACTAAGCTGGCTGGCTCGCCTTGGGTGGGGAGGCCCCGGGAAATGATGAATGTATGAATCAGGGAGGGTTGGGCTTTAAGAAGCTGAGGCAGTGGCTTCATCCACCTGTGTAAGGAGCTAACAGATCACATACACATTTCAAATTGATTTAATATGTTGAAGGGAAAAAATATCCAAATTAAAGCAATGTATGATTGATTCTTTTTTTGAATCCTGTCTGATTTCATCATTAACCTAGGAGAAGCATAACCAGTTAACATGTAGACAGGGAACACGAAGTTACCACAGCAGCTTTAAAACTTTCTACAGTAGGTTTAAACGACCAAACCTAACAATTTTTCCTATCTAACTCATCTAAAAAGTAAGACCTCAGCTCCAGATTTTACTCAGCTGGAGCGCAAGGCCACGTTGAACTGGTGAAAGGAAATCAGATGATAGAATTAGGTGAAGAATCCAATTCTACTGCTTAGTAACAAACTAGCAGCTAATCAAATGTCTACACAATGGCCATGATGTTAGATATACGGGGGAGGGGGGAAGTTGGTGAATTTAACAACACATTTGTGTAGATATAAACCCAGCAATTATTGGGAAACAAAACACGAGCTCCTTCAAAGCAATGTCTTTCCCCTATTCTCCTGAAAAGGACTGATAGACCTGACCTCCTTCACATCACATTTGTTGGAAGTCTATAAGGTGATACCTTTTCTCTGCATTATAAATAGAAGCTACAGGAGTTTGAGAATTGGCCCACGAGACTAGAAGAAATGGCTGTCCCATCTCCCCAGTTTTTACAGGGACTGAGATGTCCGTGGAAGCCCATGGAGGGTCAGCCACATGTTCCCCTAATTTTGTATCTCAGAGTGGAGAAGTCAGAATTCAGGGAGCATGTCCTAAGCCAGAGCTAGGACACCAACTCACTGAACCCAGGCAGAGTTAATGGCCCCTTCTTGGAGGTAAGCTTTCAGGCTATCGAAGAATCCAGAGATGGCCTTAATTTCTGATGCTGGCAGGGGGCGGGGGAGAGAAGGAAACACACACTCCAAAGCTTGCCACTAGTCCTGCATGAGAGCACCCCATCTTTATGCCATGTGGAACAAGACTAGTCAAAGAAGGTGTTTCTAACCAAAATTTTCATGGTGCCTCGGTTTCTTCTGCATGCTTGTATCTCCCTGACACTGAGGACCTGTTTGTCTTCAAGGGCCCTTTGAAGTCCCTAAGAGAGAGAGGCACCAGCTGATAACCACTGATGGTCCGGTCGTGAAAGAACTAATACTTGTAATTAAACGGCGGGCAAAGCCAAAAACCGCATCCCAAACCACAAACCCCACAGCAAGCAGGAACCTGGATGCTGTTCATCAGAGTGGACTTTGAATTTCTCAGTTGGAATGGTGATGGGGAGCAAAAAGCCCCTTTCATGTACATAACCATTAGTCTCGTGTCCACTTTTTTCTCTAAGACTTCAGAGGAGAAGCTATTGTCATTTCTTTTCCTTCTCAGGAGCTACGGCTTGCTAAACTGCTTTCCTCTTCTTGCTCACCTTGAGAAACACATGCATCATTCTGAAATACCGAGGCAGCTGCCTTTTGTCAAAATTCTCACTCTAAGAAAATGTTCTTTTCTCTTTTAGGACTTAAAGCCCAAAAGGGATTAGTGAAAGTTTTGCAGCCCATCAAAAGTGAACGTAATTTTGCAGTATCAACTAAAATAGTGTTAGAAACCATTAAACAGTATTCTATATGCATGGAATTATGAAATTCATAGAGGACTTTCACAAAATCAGCTTCAGGCTTGAAGTCTTCTGAAAGCAGGTAGCTGTAATTTCTTACCCCGGGAGAACAGTATTTGTACATTCTGGTACAATACGGAGAGAAAATGGCTTTGTGTAAGAATTAGGAAACAGAAGCAGCCTGGATTTTCTCATCAGGGACTCCTCTGTGCTTTTTTTTTTTTTCCTACAACGCTTTCCTAGCACTGACATCGGTGACATTGGCGAAAGAGAATTGTGGGTCATGTACATTTCCCAGGAAGCGCAGACGCCGAAGGACTGTGTTCCTTCGGAGAGCGGAGAGCGAAATGAGGAGAGTGCCCCCTGCACGTCTCCTCGTGACTGGTCTTGGCAGTTGTCAGTTCACTGGCCTCACTCCCTCGTGCCCCTGGAGGCAAGCATCTACACCAGAAATCACCAACTCCCCAAAGCAAAGACGTGCTATGTGAATGCTACGATAGCACACAAATACCTCAACTGTCTGGGCTGATAGAGGGGCTGCAGGTTTTAAGAGAGCAGATATTGTCCTCCTCCATGTAGTTATACCATCTAACGACAGCACTCGACATTCTAGCTTTTCTCACTGTGGAAAAGAAACATTATTGTTTAATCCATATCCAAAGTTATAAACAGCTTGTAAATTTTACTAACTTGTTTCCTTCTTGTTGGGTCCTTGAGAAGTACAACTTGCTTTTTGCAGATGGTAATTTCTAGTGTCTTTCTCTGCTATTTTTTTTTTTGGTATGAAATTGCTGTATTTGTTAGAGTTTGTTCGTTTTGTGGTTCTTAATTCCCGTTGGTGCACTGTACAATGGGGACTTGTAGTGTATCATTGAGAAAGAAATAATATGCCGATATGTTATGGAGTGTGTTTTATTTTCAAATGACTGTGGTGTTGACAATATATTGATTTATCAAGATACTAAGGGAAAATTCTAAATTTACCAAAATGTGTATATTTTAATAAATGCATAAAGCTTTTTGTGTGCCTTTAAATTTAAAAATGGGTTATAAAGAAAGTCAGAAGCAAAAGTGTCTTACTATAAAATATCCATAGTAATGTAAAGCTTTTACACAGAAGACTACCAAAAGAAAAAAAAGAAAGAAAAGAAAAAGGAGCTTTCCCGTATTTTGTTAACCTTAACCAGTACCTGAAATCTGATACTTTCTTTCCATTCTAAAATGGAGATGAATAAGTGAATCTTGCCTTAAATGTTTCAATTGTCCTTTGTAGAAAAGCCAGGTAAATGAGCTCATTTCTTTTGGAACTAATTGCATTATTGTGGAAAACTCATTTTCAGAATAAAAACATTTTAAAAATTACAGCTAATCGACTATTAAAATTTAAATTTGAAGAAAGTCAGTGCCATCCTACCTTTTAAAATTCACTTTATTTCCATGAAGAGAAAAGAACTTCTTCTTTAGTGGACTCTTGGGAGAAGAAGTGACCCAATCTCCCTTTGACCATTTTCTCCTAACACGGTCCTGGACTCTGTCCGGGACCCCCACTACACTGCCCCCTGAGTTACCCCATTCCCAGGACCGGCTCCTACCCACAGCCGCAGCCCAGGCCTCCACCCTCAGCACCAACCAGCATTCCAATTCATTGCCCCCATTCATTTTAAGGGCAAATCGGAGGAACGTTTCCGCCTACAGAGAGCATCTGTGGTGGCTTATTTTGACTTTTTGGCGGTACAGTAGCGAGATCTGGAGAAAAGTGGAAGTGGTAGGGCTGGGTCACATGATGTCACGCCCCGCGAGCTCCAAAGAACCTGCCGAGTGTCTTTATTTTCTACAATGCTTTGCTCTCCCTTGAAAGGTCTACCTGCCTGAGTAGCAGGGAGAGAAAAACAAACTAAATATATTAATTTGTAGAATCACAGTCGTCTTCCAGTTTTAGTCTCTTTTTGATGATTGAGTCTGTTTGGGATAAATGCTCAGTCTTTTGGATTTCCTCCCCTCCCCCTTGCTTCTCTCCAAAATGGCATCTGGGAACAGAGCCTATAGGATCTCAAAGAAGTTGGGGGGGAGGGGCGGTGAGTAGAGGGGAGGTTAGGGGAGCAGATGAGAACTAGGGTGCTGTGGGCCCTCCGCCGCTGCAGAATGGCCATGTGGACTGCTCCCTACCCGGGGCACCACCGAGGAAGAACTGACCCATCCAGCCACGTGCGTTTCAGGATGACATTCACTTCTAAAATCCACAAGTCTGGCATTTAACCCCAGTTGTGAAGTTCCTTGCAACAGACGATCCTTTGTATGATTCCAGGCCCCTGCTGGTCCACCAACCCCTCAGCACTTTTGCTTCAAAACCCACTGCATCCCTTCTGAGACCGGGCAACCAGCAGCACCACGTCGGGCAAAAGCATCCAGCTACTTCCTTCACGAATGATATACGATCATTTCTGGACTCAGCTCATTGATGCTTACAGCCCATGATCGTGGCTTACAGCCTGTGGGGTGCGGCAGCCTGCCCCCGAGAACAGCTGCTAACTTTCCATAACTTTTGTGAGTTATACGCCTTGTCATTCATTCTTACTGGTGGAAGAGTTGCCCATTTGCCTATTGACAAACAGTATCCAAGAAGAGTCACAGGACAACCTGGAACGGGGGATTACCAGGATCAAAAGTAATTGGATTCATATTCCAAAATACAACCTCATTACACGGGTCTTGATGTTGAAAGGTTACTTAATAACAAGTGTTAGTGAAGAAGTGGAGAAATTGGAACCCTTCCGCACTCTTAGTGGGAATGTAAAATGATGCAGCCCCTGTGGAAGACAGTGTGGCTATTCCTCAAAAAAATAAAAACAGAATTACCACATGATCCAACAATTCCACTCTGGGTCTGTCTCCAGAAGAATTGAAAGCGGGATCTCCAAGGCATTTGTTCACAGCAGCATTACTCACAGTGGCTAAAACTTGAAAGCAACCCAAGTGTCCAACAATGAATGGATAAAGAAAATGCGGTATATATATATATATATATATACACACACACACACACACAATGGAATATTATTCAACCTTAAAAAGGAAGGAAATCCTGGGTGGCTCAGTTGGTTAAGTGCCTGACTTCAGTTCAGATCATGATCTCAGGGTCCTGGGATCGAGCCCCATGTCAGGCTCCATGCTCAGTGGGAAGTCTGCTTGTCCCTCTGCCCTTCCTTCCCCCCGCCCAATCATGCTCTCTGTCTCTCTTGTGTGCTCACACTCTCTCTCTCACTCATTAATAAGAAAAATTTTTATTAGGGGCGCCTGGGTGGCACAGCGGTTGGGCGTCTGCCTTCAGCTCAGGGCGTGATCCCGGCGTTACGGGATCGAGCCCCTCATCAGGCTCCTCTGCTATGAGCCTGCTTCTTCCTCTCCCACTCCCCCTGCTTGTGTTCCCTCTCTCGCTGGCTGTCTCTGTCTCTGTCAAATAAATAAATAAAATCTTTAAAAAAAAAATTTTTATTAAAAAAAGGAAGGAAATCCTGACATATGCTACATCATGGATAAACTTTGAGGACTTTGACAAAAAGGCAAAGACTGTATGACTCCACTTATATGGGGTACCTAGAGTAATCAAAATCATAGAGGCAGTAAGAAGCACAGTAGTTGCCAGGGGCTGGGGGGGGTGGGGAGAGTGGGGAGTTATTGTTTGATGGGTATACAGCTTCAGTTTTGTAAGATATGAGTTTGCAAGATGGGGCGCCTGGGTGGCTCAGCCAGTTAAGCGTCGCACTCTTGATTTCACCTCAGGTCGTGATCTCAGGGCCGTGAGATCGAGCCTGGCACCAGGTTCTGTGGTAGGGGAGTTTGCTTGAGATTCTCTCTCCCTCTCCCTCTGCCCTCCCCATTCTCTCTCTTTCTCTCTCTCTCTCAGATAAATAATCTCTTTAAAAAAGAGTTCACAAGAGAATGGAGTAATGTTTGTGCAACAATATGAATGTACTTAACACCACTAAACCATACACTTAAAAATGGTTAAGACGATACATGTCATGTATATTTTACCACAATTTTTAAGATTGAAAAAAATTCGAAGGTTATTCAGACTATTAAAGCTACTTTACAGGAATTTTCTCCTTAGGCCATAACTCGAAACCATTTTAAAAATTAAATATCCCATTGGAAATGTAAGGGGGGCACCTGGGTGGCTCTGTCACTTAAGCGTCTGCCTTCGGCTCAGGTCATGATCCCAGGGTCCTGGGATGGAGCCCTGCGTCGGGCTCCCTGCTCAGCGGGGAGCCTGCTTCTCCCTCTCTGCCTCACTCATGCTATCTGTCTCTCTCTCTCAAATAAATTAAAAAAAAAAAAAAGGAAATGTAAGGGATCCCCATATCCCAAACATTAAGCTGACAGCTCTACATTTTATTTCCGCCGGGCAATGAGAGCCCTTTCTGTGTCCAGCTCCCTTCCTCTCCTTTGCCCACACGCCTCTCTTCCCTTACGTGAGGATAGATGTTTTCCTTTCTCACACTGGCCTCAATCAAATCAAGAAAAACTCAAAGCTATGAGGCTCAGAAAGAAAACCACACACACACCCCATTTCTATGACCTAGAAATTCGAATTCTCCAAGCTTTTATTACATCTATGTGTAAGCCTGACGCTTACCTATCAGAGCTGTTTAGAGTGTTTTCAGAAATGGACGAGCCCTCTAGAAGTCAATTAACTGGCTGGGATAAGTACAGTGGCAGGCTTTCCTTCAGAGAAGGGAAATACAAATGATTTGTGACTCTAATTAACTTCAAACACAGCAGCAGGAATACAATTTGGCACGGAATCCAAAGAGGAAATAGTCCATCTACATTCAATTCTGGTGGTTGGAAGACCGTAATTGAATTTCCTTCCTAGCAGAGACACTCCTCACAGGGCAGGGTGCGGCAGGGGAACGGGGTTTCCTAGCAATGGGGTTTCCCTGTTCTGAGAAGCTCTGTAGCCAAAGCAGTCCCTTGCATGTCCTGGAAACGGTTCAAGGTGTGGATACAATGTCCTCAACTCTCTCGCCCGGCCTTGTTAATCTTGTGCAAAAAGGTGGATATTGGGCTCACCAACCCCATGAAAGGGCGTGGGAAGGAGATAGGCTGTGAGCCTTGAGGACCAGCAGAGGGAGGGCACCCCTGCCCCTATCTGCTCCCTGACACCAAATGCTTCCACTGGAAACAAAGTCTGACATTCCTCAGTAAGAAAGAGCTCTTTCAGTTAACTCCCCTGGAAGAAGGAACACAATGTCTTAACTCCATCAGGTTGAGATATGAATGACCAATATTAGTTCCTTCTCAGGAAGTGAATTTTCACTAGTCGTGAGAAAAGACTGTGGGGTATCTGGGTGACTGACAGGGGTTGGGAGATGCCAAGAGGCAAAATGGCACAGATGGGAGACCCCAGGTCCCAAAGACACACTTGGCCCCATTCACTTCACAGCCGTGCTGGCAGCTAGATCTAAACACATCAAAGGCAGGAGATATCCTAAACCTGCCCTGAACTGGTGTCCCCAAGATCACTCAGACGGGACAGATGGCAGGTGGGGTGCAAAGAGGCTTGGACTGCCAGAGACCTTATTCCAGTCCTGGCCCTCCATGGCTGGCTCTGTAAACTCTCTTTTCTCCTCTGTAAACAAGAGTTGACCTGTGATTTCTAACTTTCCAGATGGCTGCCAGGAGGGCAGTGAACAGCCCTCTCTTGCCTCCTGCTGCATCTTGGCACCTAGGGCAGAGCCTGGGATGCAGGAGGCATTCAAAGAATATTTGTTGAGGGACTGAATGAATAGAAGTTGAGTTTTCCTTCACCCTCCGGAAGCCCTCCCTACACTTTTGCCAAAGTGGAGAACAATTTCCAATCACCGTATTTAAATATTTGACAGTTCACCTCTCCGACAGAGTTGAGATCCTTTAACTCAACTTTTTAGAAATTGATCCTAAGAAAATAAATCATCAGAGATATGGTCAAAGGTTTATGCCAAAGAATATATCTATAATTACAGGGAGAAAATACCTAAAAATCAAAGTTAACTTAATGTCCCCAAACAGGAGGTTGTTTAAATAGTCTGTAATTGTAGAACTCAGTACTATACAGCCAACTAAAAATGTGCTCAGAATGTTTCATGACATGAGAATCTTCATTAATTGTTGAATTTCAAAAGTCGGATGCAAAGGTTGTGTGTAGTATGTCTTTAGTTTTGAAAATATATGTATTTTATACACACATAGCAGAAGATTTAGGAGATTATATGACATGTTGACCATTGTTACGTCTGAGAAGTCTGATGTGGGGTAATTTTGTATTTTCTTTTTTATACTTCCTCTGTTTTTTCCCAAGTGTTCCTTAAAAAATATTTTACTTTTATTTGCAGAAATAAATTTTATTTCCTATGAGGGCTTTTCCAATATTTGCCAAGTCCTACATGGCAAACCAAGAAAGGACCCTGACCAGCTTTCCCCCAAGCAATGACACAAATAATAGAAGCTATCCTCTTCCTGCCGTGCCGTAGGCATTTCTCTCTCTGCACTGGCACGGATATTGAGGATGCTTCTATTTCTTTAGCAGAGGGGAGCCATACTCAAGTACAGTTCATTAGCTTGGATACTTGGCTCACATATAAATTGTTAAGAATTAAACACTAGTGCTAATTGATTCCACATGTCAAGAATATTAAAAGACATCATAATTTTGAAGGACAAGTGCAGATATTTGCATATGTCGTTGTAAATATTCAGTTCAATCCCTTTACCAAGTAAAATGTGTGCCAATATAACTTTGTGTTGCCTTGGGGATACTGCCCGTCACACAGAAAATGATCAATACTTATGTTAAACTCGATCGATCAGAATTTCATCCACACCTGCCAAAAATATACTTATTTTCAAAATGTCCATACTGTTCATGATTTATAAATGAAATGTATCTTCCTCTAAAGTCAGTCCTCTACTTAAAATCTCCACTGGCTCCCATTTGCCAATTGAATGCAGCCCCTCCCAGGCAATACCTCATCCCTATATCCGGGCTCATGTCTAACCCTCCCCCAAACGTCCTGTACTCTGACCCCAAGAGACTCCTGAACGTGTTCTAGGCACATTCTCTTGCCCTCTTGTGTCTTTCTGAATGTCCTTGACCCCCCTGTCCACTCAGCAAATGCCCATTCATCCTTCAGCTTCTCTCAAGTGTATCCCCTCCCTGAATTTCTGGAATTTAACCCCTGCCTTACTAAGTCATCCCCCAAGCACACATTCCTGTAGCATTCTTTTTTTCTTGATGTGTATAGCACTTTACATGGTGAATACAGTTATTTGGTTATATGTCTCTTTCCCACTATAGATCAGAAGCATCCAAAAAAATATAAAAAAGAAAATGTTAGAACTATTTTTCCCAAATTTTTAATCTAAAAAATAAGAACAAAATTAAGCCTTATATTCAATATGATTATAATGTATAGTAATAAACAGTAATAATATATTCAATGTGTGGGATATAAGGCTTAATTTTATTTGTGTTATATTGTGTTAGGTGGCTTACTATGGATTGTGTTGAACCACATATTCATCAGGCCATCCCTCTGAGGGTCTAATGGTCATCTGGGTCCCTAAAAGTTTCCAGGACAGAGGACCCTCTTCAGTGAGCAGGGGGGGACAGTACTGCCCTCACCCCCTCATCATTTCATTCAGGTTATGATATTTTGTTTATTACAAACACCCATTTAGGTGGATTTATAGATTGCATTATCTGTTTTTATTGAACGGACCCCACAAAAAGAGCTAGTCATTTAAAAAGATTCCTGCAAAGAAACCATAGAAGAGTCAATTGGAGCAAAAACAGTGAAGCCAAAAGTACAAAAGTTTGCTATCTAACAAGAATTTAAAAACAAAATGCAGGGCACCTGGGTGGCTCAGTCGGTTGGGCATCTGCCTTCAGCTCAGGTCATGATCCCAGGGTCCTGGGATCGAGGCCCACATACAGCTCCCTGCTCAGAGAGAGTCTGCTTCTTCCTCTCCCTCTCCCCTCCACCCCGCCCCAGTTGTGCTCTCTCTCTCAAATAAATAAATAAAATCTTTAAAGATAATAAAAAACAAATAAAAACAAAATAAACATTGTTACTCTGTGATCCTATAACAATTCATGAAGAACAATTGCTTTTGAAGGAAATTAGTGCAATGGGGTGACTATTTTGAAAAGAGATATTTGGACATGTATGTAATTTTATTACTGAAAATAATATGTCTTACTAGACATATAGACAACTTAAAATTTTTATTTTTTTTAAAGATTTTTATTTATTTATTCAACAGAGATAGAGACAGCCAGTGAGAGAGAGGAAACACAAGCAGGGGGAGTGGGAGAGGAAGAAGCAGGCTCATAGCAGAGGAGCCTGATGTGGGGCTCGATCCCGTAACGCTGGGATCACGCCCTGAGCTGAAGGCAGACGCTTAATCGCTGTGCCACCCAGGCGCCCCAAAATTTTTAAATCTGTTTCAGAAATCTTACAAATGAAAAACCTCTATGGGTTTTCAAACAATTTCTTAGAAATACAGGAATGCAACCTATCTCATTTGTTTGAAAAAACTACTGAAATACATCAAGGAAGATGGAAAACTGCAACTTTTAATAGGAATCTTTGCAAAATTGATGCAGGAGATTGACACAAGGGTATAGTTATTGAGGAAGACAATCAATGATACACTTTTCCTATATTATTCTGTGTCCTCATATGAGGTATATTTTTCAGCCAAAGCAGCTATTAAAACCAAACAGTAAAATTAACTGAAGAATCAGACTTTTAAATATTCTTATCCCAGTATTAAATAATGAAGTAGGTTCAAACTCATTGCTCTCATAAATTATCGTTACTAATTAGAAGAGAAGAAAAAGTTCACATCGTTAATAAATAATACAAAATAAAATTAAAATGTTATTTCATTTTTTCCCATTCTTTGAAGATTTTTGTGTATGTTTTATACTGTACATAATACCTTAGTACAATTATATGAAATATGATTATATGAAATAATATGAAATAAAATTAAAATATTATTTCATTTTTTTCCCATTCTTTGAAGATTTTTGTGCATAATTTATACTGTACATAGTATGTTAATACAAGAGATGAGTACATAAACATATGTACCTCTAGAAACAGAGAAGATAGTTAATAAATTTTGCAGAACGAAAATCTTTGTATAAGATTTAATAGAGGATATAAAGAGTGCCCACAAATCCTGTGCATAAAATGTGAAGAAATGAACAAAGGGGTGGGGCTCCTAGGTAAGCCATGGCCTGTTTATTTTACAATAATCAAAGGGACAAAGTCTCTAAAAATTTTGCTGTCCTAGAATTTAGGCTACACCACTGAGTAAAAGATAATAACGTGGCATTATATATCCAGCTACAGAAATGTATTAGAGAGGAATTAAATATTGAAAAGTAGTGGCATTTTCTGGCAAACTCTCAAGATATAATCATGAAATTCACTTGACCAAACAAAGGCACATTCTAGTATCTTTCCTATGAACACACTAATTTGAATTCATGAATATGATGAAATTTTCCCATCTCCAGAAAATGCCCAGCCAGTTAGTGAAAAGAACATAGAGGGAAATTAGAGGCATTTTTATCACTTACCATTATAGAGCAATATAGTGCTTTAAAAATGAGATTGAAACATACTTCGTTTTCTTCTCTCAAATTCTAGAAACCTTTCGTTTCCACTTAACAGATTAGTACATGGATGCATTTGAAGTTCATTCACTTGTTACTATGCCCAGATCTTCAGCTGCTGCGGAACGTTGACCAACCTGCTTGTGCAAAACGTGCGTCTCAAAAGCTGCTCCTTCTCAGGTGCTGAGGTCAGTCATGGAGCTATGAGGTGAGGGGAGCCAGCAAGATGGCGACCGCTGGCCTACTGTATGGATGAGACAAAGCAAGCCGCTTACAGGAGACAAATTGAGGACAGATGAGAGGAATCACTACTCTCCCCATGGGGGGCAAACATATGCACCGCATTAACTCTAAGTGACAGTGCTAACCGAGGCGGAAATGGGTTCAAGGAGGGTTCTGACACATTCATGGAGAAAGCTCTCTAATGAAAGTTAGGTTGGTGCAGGGAAAACTCCCGTGTTTGGAGATGGACCCCAAGGAGGACACAAACCCCACTCCTCCCCTTCAGGAGCCCTGCAGCCACTCCAGCCTGACACAGAGCCAGATTCTTTTGTTCTTATCATGACATCAGAAATACATTCCAAATCCGAACACACAGAGGGAGGCTTTGATAGCCTCCTGGTCTTGGCATAGCCCAACGCCACTCCTTGGGCTAGGAAGAGAGGTACAGGACTGAAGAATCAGGACCCTGGCCCTCTCTACCATCTGAAACCCAATTTTTTTTTAAACAAAAGTGAGGCCCTACTTCCCTTTTAGGCATCTTGCTGGATTGAAAGTAGCTCAGAATGACCTCCTGACCTACAGTGCTCTCTTCTTTTATTTTCAAATTTTAAGCCCAAACGGGTTAACTTCAAACGGGCTCTGTAAAAAATCTTATTGTTTTCCCAAGGAGGTTTTATTGAGTGATTGATATTTTGAGGGCTTCCCAGCCCAATGATTTCTTGGGTAAAAACAGAGTGTACTCACTCATTTTGGTATTTGTTTGCAAACCAAACCCATAACCTGAACACTGTCCATATCCCCTCCGCCACCTCCACACTCCCGATCTGCCCCATCCCCCTGCTAACCAGTGGTGACCAGTGTGACCCATACCTAGCAAAGGGCACTCCCGGGTGACTTTACATTTTACATACAGATTACGATCTGTCATTCATTAGGACTTCAAAGCCTACAAGAGAGTTGACTCCCTTCAGTAGCTAATTCCCCTTACTTCCTGAAAATCCTTGTGTGGCGTAGTGGAGAATGCGAGTCTACTTTCCTCTTTCCAGAAATACAAATATTCAATAGCCCTTACACCACAGAGAAGCTTGAGTTCCCTTTATTTTCCAGATGGCTACAGATAAACAATCTAAAGAAACTATCTAGATAAACTAAGAATATTTGCTTTGAAAACAGGTCCAGAATTTAGCTCTATTCCCAAACTAACATTTTTTAGTAAGGAGAGTTTTTATGTTAAAGAATCCTAGGCTAATTTTGAATCCGTCCTTTCAGTAAATGGCTTCCATAGTAATTCACTCCACTTTCTCAGGAGATAAATGCACTTGAGGGCTACAATAGTGGTTAATACTTCAGGCTTTATAGTCATACTACAAAGGTTAGAATCTTGGCTCTGGAACCTGACGCGATTTACTTAACCTCTCTGTGCCTCTGTTTTCTCTTCTGTAAAACGGGTATATGAGAGTCCCTAACTCATGGAATTATTGTAGGAATTACATGAACAAAACATGTATGACTGCACTCTGTTACTATTTTAAGTAAAATTTATTCGTCTCTTTAACAACCTATGAGATAGATGGGTATTTTTGACATTTTAATTCTGCTCTATTTTGTTTAACATAGTTTAACTTCATTTCGTAAACCCCAAGTGTGCTGTAGCAGTATGAGAACTGGCCTTAGCTTTCGAACACCCGGGTTCAAATCTTGATACTTACTAGCTCTGTAGCCTCGGCTCATTACTTCATCTCCCTGAGCCCTGGTTTCTTCACATGGGAGAAAGGGGATGATACTGATCGTTGAAGAGACTGAATGTTTGTGTGTCCTGGAATTCATATGTTGAAGCCCTGCCCCCCAACGTGATGATGTTTGGAGGGGGCGCCTTTCAGAGGTAATTCGGTTTAGATGAGGTCATGACAGTGGAGCCCCACAGTGGAATTTGTGTTTCTATAAGAAGAAGGAAAGTCTAGGGGCGCCTAGATGTGCTCAGTCAGTTGAGCAACTGGTTTCAGCTCAGGTCACGGTCTCATGGGTCATGAGACTGACTCTGCGTCGGGCTCCCCACTCAGTGGGGAGTCTACTTGACGATTCTCTCCCTCTGCCCCTCCCCCTACTCTCTCTCTTTCTCTGTCTCTCTAAAAAATAAATAATTTTTTTTTAAAAAGAAGAAGAAGAGGGACGCCTGGGTGGCACAGCGGTTGAGCGTCTGCCTTCGGCTCAGGGCGTGATCCCGGCGTTGTGGGATCGAGCCCTACATCAGGCTCCTCCGCTGTGAGCCTGCTTCTTCCTCTCCCACTCCCCCTGCTTGTGTTCCCTCTCTCGCTGGCTGTGTCTATCTCTGTCAAATAAATAAATAAAATCTTTTTTAAAAAATAAATAAAAAATAAAAAGAAGAAGAAGAGGAAGGAGGAGGAGGAAAGACTAGAGCTCTCTCGCTCACTCACTCTCTCTTCCCACCCCGTCAGGACACAGCAAGAGAGCAGCCATCCACAAACCAGGAAGAGAGAACTCACCAGACCCTGGATCTGCTGGCACCTTGATCTTAGACTTCCCAGCCTCCAGAACTGTGAGAAATTAGTGTTTATTACTTAAGCCACTGAGTCTATGTATTTTTGTTACAACAGTCTGAACTAAGACAGACACCCTTCTCATAGAATTGTTGAAAGATACAACATAGGTTTCCCTCAAAATCCGTTTTCTTCTTACAAACTTAATCAAAAACTTAGCTAGGTACACAGCCAGTTAGAATAAAGGCCAGGGCCAGCTTCGTGGACACATGACCTGTGTAGGCTCACAGGCCCTAAAAGCAGGAGGACCCTACACTGGGTTCAATTCTCTGCTGCTGCCATCTTGAAGTTCTTGATGATTTTACCACTGAACTTGCGTTTTATAAGTGAAGACTAACAGAACAACGGAGCATGCATGTCAGCAGAGAAAATATGTGCAACACACGCCTCCCCCATTTCTTGCCACCATATTTCATGCAACGTTCATGATGCCCCATGGGCACAGCACTCCAGGTGACCCATGGTGTATGGGAGGTCAGCAAGACTCAAAGCAAGTTCAATGGCGAGAGTGTGTTATGTCTACTACTGAATGCCATGGTGTGAATGTGCACCCCAAAAACTCAGATGTTGAAATCCTAGTCACTTAATACCTAAGTGATGGTATGAGGAGGTGGAGCTCTCATGGAATTTATGCTTTTATAAAGGAGGCCCCCGGGGGCTCCCCCCCCTTCCACCACGTGAGACAGCAGCACGAGGGCACTAGGCTGTGAACCAGGAGGAGGGCTCTTATCAGAACACCCCATGCTAGTGCCTTAATCTGGGGCTGCCAGCCTCCCAAACTGTGAGAAATAAACTTCTGTTGTTTCTAAGCTGCCCAGTCTGTGGTATTGTGTTATAGCAGCCCGAATGCACTAAAACACTGAGGAAACAGGTGCACTGATGCCAGAGGCCACGTTTACCATTTAAACCACAACTCACTTCAAATAGAAGGCAGTGGAGTTCTAAGAAACACAAATGACCCAAGAACCCTATCATATCCCTGTGTTAATTCCCTGTATTCACCAACCACTTTACACTGAACATGATAACAGAGCAGGAAGGGGAAACATAGGGCGACTTACTGCTCCTTCTCATTTCAGTCCTTCCTTACTCGTCAGGAAGCCAAAGGTAGAGAGTGTTGGTAGACTATGTGCACATCAGGAAGCTGAATAAGAGACAACGGAGTTAGCTTTGTGCAATGCCTCCACACTTCTAGTAAGAGTTAAAAACTAATATGGGGAGCTACCAAATACAAACTGTGGAATTTTGAAGTTTCTTCATAAAAGTGAAATGTTCTTTTTATTTTATTTTATTTTATTTTATTTTATTTTATTTTATTTTATTTGAGAGAGAGAGAACACGAGTGGGGGGGGGGCAGAGGGAGAGAGAGAAGAAGGCTCCCTGCTGAGTGGGGAGCCCAATTTGGACCTCTATCCCAGGACCCTGGGATCAGGACCTGAGCTGAAGGCAGACACTTAACCAACTGAGCCACCCAGGTGCCCCAAAAGTGAAACGTTCTTATATTTGCCTTTAAAACAGACATTGCACAGCATGAAGAATAGTAAGGGGCGCCTGGGTGGCTCAGTGCGTTAAGCATCTGCCTTCAGCTCAGGTCATGATCTCAGGACCCTGGAATCCAGCCCGAGGTCAGGCTCAAAGGGGAGTCTGCTTCTCCCTCTCCCTCTGCCCTTCCCCCTGCTTGTGCTTTCTCTCTCTCTCAAATAAATAATCTTTTTTAAAAAGAATACTAAAATTCATTCTAGTAATTAAAATTTTTAATTTTTCTTTACCAAGAACATTAAATAAAAAAAACAAAAACCATCATGAAAAGTCAAAAGAGAGACCACAGAAAAAGGAAAAATCTTTATGCTTAGTTTTAACACTTTTTCCTGCTTTTTCTAAAAAAAGCTCCACATTTTCATTTTACACTGGGCACTGCCAATGACGTAGCCAGCCCAAAAGAAGATTCTATTTCCCAGCATCTCCTGCAGCTAGATGTGGCCATGTGACTGACTACAGTCACATTCCCATGGCAGCTTCAGGGAACTCTCCTAGGACATAGTGGGCATGGGCCTCTGCTCCTTTTCTTTGATCCTTTTTCCACCTGCCATGTAGATGCTGACATCTGGAACCATGAGTTCCAGGCCACCGCTAGGACTGATAAAGCAGTGTGCTGGGAGGCGCCAGGGGCCCTGGCGGCTCTGTGAGGAGGAACCACGAAACTGGGCCAAGACGATGGCTTGCCAGACTTTCACAGTTGGCGAGATGGATTTCATGAAATGACTCATGTGGTAGCATATTGCCTGTATGAGTCACTCAATCCATGCCTAGATTTTCATTTTTATTGTTTGTTTTCTCATTGACTATGAAAAGAAACATCGTTCTTCATATTTTGGGGGGGAACTGCTCAGCAGTCCTCAGACCACCTACAGTTTCCAGCATGGAGGTCAGTGTCTCCACATCACTCAGCCCATGGTACCTGGTCACGCTTTTCGTGGCCATGTCCGTGCCAGCTGACACGGCTGCCTCTGTGCTACCGATCCCAATGCAAACCGAGTCCCGACACCTGGGAGGAAGCTTTTAAATCAGGCCGACCAGTGCAGAGGAACACCTTCCACCAAATTCTAGCCCTAGGAAGAAACAGCATGCTCCTCAACGGGACATGGTGCGGGGACCTGGGGAAGGCACTTCCTGCCAATTCCTCACTATTCTGCTCGTAATGAAATCAATACACTTGATGTGGCTAAGGGACTGGCTGACTTTCAGCACGCATAAAAAAAAGTGCAAGGTTGAGAGAAAACCTAGTCAAGAGGCCTTTACATATCAGATATTCTGTAAACTCTTATCTTTAATTTGCACTAACGTGCTTCTGTTGGCATTTTATTTTCCCCTTTCAGGCAGGGTGTCAGTTTCCAAAGTAGATTACAGATGACCATGATAAGAAGCTAACAGCATCCTCATTCGCGATGTACCAGACCATGCCACTCGCCGGTGAGTTATCTGAGGACTGGGACTGTCTCTGTGCTTACTTTTTATATCTGGTGGCTGATGTGTGGCTGGCACATAGCGAATGCTCATTAAATGCTTAAGTAATCAACTAATTAACTGAATCAACGTTTGAATAAATAAGTAATATACTTTTAGCAGATGTTCTTAAAATCTCTCTTAAATGATCAAAATTCTAAGAGTTTGTAAATTTTTTTCAAATAAGAAGGAAGCTTTCAAATCTTAATGTCAGTAAGCTCTACGGAAGCCCAGATGTTAACACCTGTGAATTACGTAGCTAGCATCATACCCTGAAGGCCAGCTGATGCAGAATTCTGCTCTGTTCTGAGCAAAACTGAGGGAGATATTTTAATTAATAATAGCTTCATAGATTCACTGAAAATATAAATAGCCCTAGGGAACAAGTTTAAAATTTGTAATAACTAATCTTCCAGGAGATTGTTCCTATAAATGGTCCCTTGTTTCATGGTGATTGATTCCTTCCAAAAGATTCTCTAGATGAGACCACAAGGCAATAAGACAGGGCAGGCCAAATGATTGAATTAAACTTTTTGGTAAGTGTGATGGACTTATATTATTTTGGATCCTTTCAGCATCCCTGTACCCTTTTCTGGTAAAAGCACCTTAACTTCCTTTGGGGAAACCATGCTCTTTCTCATCCAACAGGAAGAGAAATAGACACGGAGCATACCACCCAGGCCTGCCTCAATTTCCCTAGCTTCAGTGATGGGCTCACAAGCAGACACATAACCTTTGTAACCCGATCACATGCTCCCTTCCTGGTATTTGAATCTTAAGCTGAGTGACAAAAAAACGAAACATAATTGGAGTTCCTTCATCCTAGCAACAGAGCCCTTGTGAAATTGTCCTTGAGCTTGCCCTTCTCGAAGTTTGGTTTTCCTGAAAAATTAAGCCTTGTTCTCCAAAAATCCTTTTCTCCACCCCAACCGTTTTTTGTTTGTTTGTTTCATCTATCCAGAATCTGTTTCTCTTACTCATATCCAAAGACCTTCATCTAAATCTTTTTAATAAAAGGGGAATCCTAGGGGCATGTTGTGAAGCCTTGCATGCTAAACTGGGGCATTTGTTCTTTACCCAGTGGGCAAAGGGAACACATCAAGGATGTCAAGCCAGAGATTCGTGTATAGATGTGAAGCAGAAGATGGACAGAAGGAAGAGAGGAAGGAGTCATCCAGGAAAGAGATGATGTAGTCTTACGGCAATGAGGAGACAGTGAGAATGGACATGAGGAAGGGCCCCCAGGGGTACGGCCAATGTAGTATCAATGAGAAAGGAGTGGTCCAGAGCCCAAGTTCTGGTTTTGGTTCTAGGGAACACAGTAAGAGAAGCAATTTTGTGTCTGAACCTGAGCAGAACTGTAGGACATCCTGAATGCTATCGAGAATATAACTCCTTCCGGTGGGGAAGGTAGATTTGGGAACCTGTTTTGAATCAATATCTTAAATGAACCTGGAAGTACTTCTTGTGAGGTACTCACAGGCAGCCTCTCAGAGAATGCCTACCCACCCATCTTTGCCCTCAGCAGTTTCCAGATTTTGAGGCTCCCTGATCCTTGGACCTGCTCCACCATATTCAGATTCAACTGCCCGTGTGCTCTGAGAACCATTTGCTGCCCTTCTCTTACTCTTCTATGTACATTTTCCAGGCTCCCTTGACCTCTGCTGACTTCTGGCAAGTTCTGCCAAAGGGAGGCACTGTCAGAAGACTGGAGGGTAGGAAGAGGGGAGTAAGAAGACTGGAGGGGTAGAAAGAAAACCAGAGTATTTCTCCTTCTTTCACTCTGCTTTGGTGGCTTTTGAGCAGAGGTTTTGAGTCTCCTCCATGGTCCCAGATCCCACAGGACAGCCCCTCCCTCTGTCTCAGCCATTTCTAGCCACACACCGTGGTCCCAGCCCTAACTCGATGGCCCCAGCTTCTGGGGTCTGGTCGCATGGCCTCCTCCCACGGCTTCTCCATCCCCTGCCAGTGGCTTCCTTCTACTACCCGCTCTGTGTTACCTCCTCATCCCGTTTGGCTTTTCAGCTGTTTCATACCTACAACCAATTTCTTGTAGGAACATTTGTTTGTAATCCTAAAGTGGTTTCCGTTTTCCTGAACCATGACTTAGCAGCTGGTGGGGGGGGGGGCATGGGGGGAATGGTGGTGGCTCTGAGGAGGGTGCCTGTGGGTTTCAGTTAGTGATTGTCACTCCCCAGCCGTGTACCCTGCATAAACCCACCACAAGCAGCAGCCCAAACAGACCTCCTCAGGCTCCAGGTCTAAGTCAAACCATTCACGGGGCCCCTATTAGAGAGGACTTGTTTTAAATTACAAATGACGGCACCCCAGCTCAGATTAGCTTTGACCAAACACGATGATGGTGGCTCCCGGGTCCCCTGGAACCAGACACCTCAATGTTGCTGGGCTCTCTGCTCTCCATCTCCCACTTCCGCTCTTTCTCTCCACTCCCACAGACAAGGTGCTTCACAAAGTTGATGGACGCTATGGAGACTGGAAACTCTCCTAGCTGGGGAAGGAAGATCCCCTCTTCTAATTTCAGTTTGAAAAATTCCAGGAGAGAACTGAGAACATGATCGGCTTGACTTGGGTCACACATCCGTCTTCTGGACATTTCATCGTGCCAAAGGAGTCCCGTGCAGACCACGCAGCTAGTGAAAAAGAAGGCACAGGGCCCAGAGGAAGAGGCGGAAACAAGCATGGGCATCGTGGGAACTGTGCCTATAACTACAGACTCTGTGTCGTCAGAATTCTTTTGGTTGCAACTGACAGACTTCAATTAAGAAAAGTGAAGGGGTGAGTGGAGGTACCGGCTTGTGTGACCGGAGAGTGTTAGTAAAGCTGGCGTCAGAAACCATGGAACGAGCCCCCTTACTCGCTACTTCCCTCTGCATTGGGCCTCATTTTCCCAGGTTCACTTTTTCCACGAGGCTGGAAGCGCAGCGCTGAGAACTTGCAGTCTCACATCTTCCCACTCCGGCTGTCAGAGAGGAATGTGCTCTGACCCACAGCTCCATCCAGTAAAGGATGGGCTCCGGTTTGGGATGGGCCATCCTGTCCTCTCAAGCCAGTGAGGTACCGTGACTGAGCCTGAGTCAGGTCAGGTGCTTGCTCCAAGACCAGGGAGGAAGGGTCAGGTAAGACAAGGGAAGACCTCATTCTGATAGAATGGCTAGAACAGTTCTGGGACGCCTGGGTGCCTCAGACGGTTAAGCATCCGACTCTTAGTTTCGGCTCAGGTCATGATCTCAGGGTCGTGAGATCGAATCCCACATCAGGGCTCTGCACTCAGCGGGGAGTCTGCTTGAAGCTTCTCTCCCTCTGCCCCTCCCCTGACATGCAGGCATGTGCGCTCGTGCTCTCTCTCTCTCTCTCAAATAAATTCTTCAAAAAAATAGGAGCAGTTCCCCCAAACCACAACCCCATTGTTGTACGGTCCTAAGAAATGAGAAAGGACTCCCTAGAATATGGCCTTGGGTAAATCACCGTTTCTGGCTTCTGATTTCTTTATCCGACCAGATATTCTTCCAGTACCTACATTCACTGAAGCTCTTTCAATTATTCTCAAACTTTGGGGTACATCAGAATTACATCAGAATCACCTGCAGAATCATTTAAAATGCAGATTCCCAGGGGGCACCTGGCTGGCTCAGTCAGTAGAACATTCGACTCTCGTTCTCCGGATTGTAAATTCAAGCCCCGCGTTGGGTGTAGAGATTACTTAAAAATAAAATTTAAGGGGCGCCTGGGTGACTAGGTCAGTTAAGCATCTGACTCTTGGTTTCAGCTCAGGCCATGATCTCAGGGTCCTGGGATCAAGCCCCACATCAGGCTCCATGCTCAGCGCAGTCTGCTTGACCCTCTCCCTCTTCTCCTCCCCACCTCTTCTCTCTC
Source organism: Ailuropoda melanoleuca (assembly GCF_002007445.2). NCBI lineage: Eukaryota > Metazoa > Chordata > Mammalia > Carnivora > Ursidae > Ailuropoda > Ailuropoda melanoleuca. The sequence goes on from NC_048218.1 coordinate 91,778,543, forward strand.
TCAAATAAATAAATAAAATCTTTTTTAAAAAATTTAAAAATAAATAAAGTAAAATTTAAAAAATAATAGCAAATGTTAAAAATAAAATGCAGATTCCCGGGCTCCACCCCAGACACTGTCTCTGTAGGTCTGGGATAGGACCCACGAATCTGCATTTACTGACTGAGTCTTGGGCTGGTGACCCCATGCCATACTTTAGAAATAATGAATGGAATGGTTTGAGACCCTTGCTTAGACAGTCTCTGATGGAGGCAAATATGAGCCATGTTCTGGTTCAGACCAGTGTGGGAGGGGAAGGGTTTGGCATAGCCCAGAACTGAAGGAAAGAGCAGCACCCCCAGGTCAGCCTGTGGGCCGGAATGGGCGAGCGAGGCCTCCTAAGTGTGTGCTGAGAAGATTCTGTTCTGCACCTGGAAGCCAAAGCAGGACCAGGGGAAACACCCAAAGGTCCCTGGCTGCCTTCATCCCCAACAGTCCTGGGCCTTTTCATGCCTCTAGAAACTCTGCTTTATGCTCATTATTTCTGACCCTTTGTTGAAACATAAATAAAAGCAGTCGGCAAGAGAACCCAGGTCAAGTCTCTCTCTAGCATATGCACGGGATTAACATTTAGAAAGTTTGGGGCAAAGGTAAGTGACTCATTTTTACCATGCTTTCTGTCTCATGTTTAATAGATTATGGGGGGGCAGCAAATAAAACAAGGAGTAATGATTCAGTTAGCCATGCTCCCAGAGTTTCCCACTCCTAACCAGGGCTTTTGGGATCGGAGAGGTTCCAACACAGGGTCTCCTGGAGATAAATGCTCACGTTTGGACCCCTTTTAGACCAGAGTCAAGGGAAGCAGAATTATAATGCAGAGCAATCTCCCCTCTCACACCTTTTCTTCTATCGTGATCTGGAATTTTTCCACTGACTGTTTATTACAAGTATTTCTTTGTATAATTCCATAGCAACATAACTGAAATGTTAAATATCTCAAATAATTTTTCTAAAACAGCACATTAAATTGATACACTGCAACCTATTATAAGAGCTGGGGGAAGCGAGGCACGCCTTTATCACACACAAAAAAACCTGTTCCTAAAACACGTCTGGAATATGTGACCCAGCAATTTCTTTCTGAGAATCGATCTTAAAGGATCATCATGTGTACGTGTGAGACTTACCTATAAGGATGTTCGTGGCAAAACTGCTTTGAAGAGTTAGAAAGGAACCAAAAGACCCAATATATTCTTGGGAACTCCTTGAGTAAATTATGGTACATCCAAACAATGGAAGATTGTGGAGATATTAAAATTTTTGTTTTAGAAAAACACTTAATGAGGTAAGAAAATGTTCTCTACATATTGTTTTAAGTAGATGACAAACCATATGTATAGTATGCTAGAGGTTTTTGTTTTACAATAAAACAATGACCAAATACGTACAAAAGAAATTGCTCTAATGATGAAATGATGGGTAATTTTTTATTTTCGTATTTCATTTTTCTACAGTGTTCAAACGTTCTTTGATGAGTACATATCACTCCAGCTCTGTCTTCCCCAACAGCATCAGCATCTCCTGAGAGCTCGTTAGAAATGCAGAATCCCAGGCCCCACCCCAGACCTGCTGGCTCCGAATCTGCATTTTAACAAGACTTCTCACACCTGTGATCTGTATGCACATTATAGTTGGAAAAGCAAAGCTCTATGTAACTCAACACAAGAGGAAAAAAAAAAAAAAAACACCTGTTTTTAATCAAGAAAGCCCCAGGCCATGACAACTGGGTGCCCTTTACCATTTGGAGTTAATTCTGATGTAGCACGTAAGCAATTCTTACCTTCCAAAATTCCAAATCCTTGAGAAATGGCTTAACATTTCCACGTTTTTTATTTCAACAATGGGGCATGGAGCAGTGACAAGTCCCTCCATCTCCATTCCCTCCCCCGGCCACAGGGCCACAAAGCCTGAGCTCTGAGACTCTGCGTGAGGGAGAGAAACCTAGATTCCTCAAGAGCTGCTATTCAAGCCATTAAGCAGCATGTGCCAATGTTCCCCCCACAATTCTGGGTCAGTCTCCATTAAGCCGCACATCTGGCTGTCACACACTCTTTTGTGGGCACATCTCAATGGCAGCACTGATGCGGCCTCTCCCCAAGGCCAGCCCGACAGTGGCCTCCCTGTCCTCCCAGCATGTGATGTCATGAGCATGAATGTCCTGCCAAACATTTAAGATGTTGCAATTCACATTGTGTACATTGTATAGAAAAACACTGACGGGCAGATTGGAAATTTAAAAAAAAACACACACGCAGGGCAAGATACAACCAAACCTTGTTCTATTGTTATTCCAAACCACCAATTCAGCACAAATATGTAACTTGTATTCCTTAAGTACACAATCTTCTCTCTTTTGTTGCTGTTGTTGTAACCAGCGTCCCTAGATGCAGACATTCCTTGAAACATTCTTTCCTTATTTGGTTGCTATCAAATTCTTGGAAAGCATGAACAGAACCTGTTCGTTTCAACCCAAAGATCCCCTGCATGTGGTCTCTTCAGAAAAGGCCAAAAAGGGACAAAGCTGGACGTACTCTCAAAGTCATCTCTCCTCCAAGAACCATCAAAGCGGGATGGGGGGTGGTCAGCTGTGTGACCGAAAGGCATGAGAAAGAGGCCTTTCCCTTCACTGTGGCTCAAAGTATAGCATGAGGACCGTCTCATCAGAATCAACGGGTGTGCAATTAAAAGACCGATTCCTGGGTACCAGCCCAGAATGACTGAGGGGTCTCTGGGGGTGAGGAGAATGAATCTGCATTTTACCTGACTTCCTAGCAGTGATTTCTATATGAGAGTACGAGGGCTTCAGATTTAGATAGACTTAAACCCGATCTTACGTCTCTCTAGTGGCCGTCCAAGCCTGATGAATAACCTGTACTCTGCACACCCCGTTGTCCTCTCTGTACACTGAGGACTACAGGCAGGATTAAAAGCATGAAGTCCCTGACGCAAACAGGTCCGGAGAGCTTGAATCCCCTTTTCCCTGTTACTCAGGTACAGCACTTTGGGTCCGCTATCTTACCTGTGATGGGGGAGGGGGTCACGGTCTTCCCCCAGGCGGCAATCACCGTCACTATATTGCCAGGTTCCAATGGAACTCTACTGAGCGCAGACAAAATCATCAAGAGTGAATCCCTCTTGATGACTGCTGGGACTGAACCTGTTGTTCTATAGCTGTGCTGTCCAATCCAACAGCCACCAGCCCACGTGTCCCTGAGCCCTGAAGGTATGACTAGTACAAATGGAGACGTGCTGTAAGTGGAAAATACACACTGGAATCCAAAAGAGGGAATACAAAAAGAAGGACATAAAATATCCCATTAGTAGTTGATTACATATTGAAATGACAATATTCTGGGTATATTGGATTAAATAGAATACATTAAAATTAATTTCACTTGCTCATTGTTAGCTTTTTAACGTCGTTTCTAGAAAATCCTAAATTACGTATGTGGCTATATTTCTACTGGACAGTGAGTGCTGTCCTGGAGGAACAGCTACCCCTCCCTCCCTAGCACTGATAATAAAATCCAATCCTATAGTCATGACCTACAAAATGGGATTTCCTAACTAGGCAGGCAACGATCAGCTAGGAGAGATTTGGGGTGTTTCTTCTCTTGCTGCAGGGAAAAGTGGGCTCATGTAACGCACACCCTCAGGTGAGACAGCAAGCAGCAGCTGAGTGAGTGCATCCATCCACAAGAAGAGGAGAACCACCTGAAACACTGTGACTCAAACCAGCAGTGCTAAGGAGACGGTATGTGGGGCCTCACTTGTCCATACCCCCTGGATGTCTCTGGCTCCATTCAAGCTCACAGTCAGTACACCCTGACAAGTTTTTATGAGAGAAAGTCTTCTAATACAATTACATGACTTGTATCCTCATAAAACCTCATCACAACGAAGCAAACAGTTTGGACAACATGAAGACTGTCTCTTCTGCATAGGTAATTTAGAAATTGTTATAATCTCCTAATGTACACAAATATCTACCAAAATGGCTAGCCCAAATGGATATTTCCAAAGAGGAAATGTTTGCCTATTATATTATCAGCTAACAAAATTAATATTTTTGGAAAAACACTGCCAAAGTAGATCATAATCTGTGTTTTTTAGAGCAGATTCATAACTTGACAGTTTCTGGAACAGAAAACAAACAAGAATCAACTCGATCTTTGTCCAAAATTTCCAAACACCGATGTGCTTATTTAAGGAAACTGCATTTTGATATTATCACCAAAATATCCAATATAGGGGGTTTGTTTTATACTTCCCCTTATACCTACCCAGTTTCTTTCCTGGGTGTTCAAAGCAGATGAAGGCATTTATCTGTGTAATGCTAGGGACTTGGTTTCTGATTGCTGCCCATTTATGTATGACTCAAATTTGCTGTGACGTCAGTCCACTGAGGAAACCTACAGAGCACCAAGGTTTCGCTTTTATGACCACACAGGACCACCGTGGTACAGTGAACAAGACAGAACGTTTTCATTATTCAGGGCAGTGCAGAATGCCTTGTTCCTGGGTCACGACCACGTTCCCTAGAAATTACTAGTAGAGACTGAGATCGGTGACAAGAAATAGATGGCACCCCTGGACACGACAGAATATCGAGGCCACTTTGTACACAGTCTGTTATTTTATTGCACGGGTTTCACTGAAAGAACAAAATGCACCATCAATGTTTGGAGAGTTTGGGGTCTCAGATACTGATACACCGTCAGTGTTTACACCCGTAAAGCCAAATTCAACAGCATGATTTATGTTAAACAACACCACTTCAAGATGGCTAACAAAATGAAAATAGAGAACGGGGAAAAAGCTTTAAAAATGTGTTAACTTGAAGCATCTGCATGTGTAGGATTAAAAACTACAGCATACAACCCTGGAAATCAAAAATATTTTGTGGCATGTCAGTTAGAGTTATATTAACTTGGGCTGTTATTTATCATATCATTAAAGCCTATTTGGTTCATTTCCTTCATACTGATGAATTGAGAATTTCAGGAAAACCATGGTTATAAAAATGATCCGTCTTGAAAAAGTATGTACAGATAAATGTAAAATCACAAACTAAAAAATACCCCCACCCCTTGCCCTCGACATACAAAAGGGAAAGTTTCCCATGGAGGGAAAGTTCCACAATCCCCTCCCTCCCCACCCCCATGTCCCCAGTTCTATTTTTTCTATCGCTTATAACTAAATGACCTTGGAGCCGAAGAGGAGGGAGCGAACAGAGAGGCATCTTTATGAGGCTCCCATTGTCATCTGTAACAGTTTGAAAAGTGTCTTTTATTTCTCTCCCCACACCCAACTCAGCAATGTTTGCAAGATATTTAAAATTTAAAGAGAGAGAAGAAAATATATACATATACATACACATACATGTACATACTGGTGAACAACAAAGGAACGCCCAAGAAAAGAGCTAACAACAGGCAAAACCAGGAGAAAAGTGTGTGGGCATTTTCTGAGCTAAAGATTTCTTTTAAGGCAACAAATGGGGAGAGGAGTATTAAGACTAAAAAAGGCCAGACAGGATGCTTTTCTAGAACTTTGGCTTTGGAGCCTGGCAGCGGAGTGGGCTTCCCCCGCCTGTGGCAAGCACACCCAGGGCCGCGGGCCCAGCATCTGCAGCACCTCGGTGGGCAGCCTTAGCAGCCCTCTTATACGTGGGCACTCTTGGCATGAGTGGGGGAGCTGGAGCCCGAAGAGTAGTAGAAACGGTTTTCACCAAACGACTGGGCGTCTCCAGCACAGCAGATGATGACACAGCCGCCCACGAGGCACAGCACGGCGCCGATCCAGCCCGCGTACAGGGAGTAGCCAAAGCTCACGATGGTGGTCTCGCGGTGGGCGCACACGGGGAACCAGATGGTCGCGACGATGGCACAGAGAGCTGGGGGGACAAGAGAGAGCTGTGACCAGGCATGCCCGTCGCACACCAAGCGCAGCGGGCAGCCTCCCCTTCACTGCACAGACGTGCTCTTCTAGCTTCCAACCAACTCCAAAAAGCTCGATACACACAGCTCTGCTCCCGTGGCAGCCCGCACGTAAAGGTTTGCGTCTATGGAATAAGTCGATACAAAGCGGTGTCAAACTGCTAGGTCCGGTGGCTCAGTCATTAAGCGTCTGCCTTCGGCTCAGGCCATGATCCCAGGGTCCTGGGATCGAGGTCCGCATTGGGCTCCCTGCTCGGCGGGAAGCCTGCTTCTCCCTCTCTCACTCCCCCTGCTGGTGTTCCCTCTCTTGCTGTCTCTCTCTGTGTGTCAAATAAATAAATAAAATCTTTAAAAAAAACAAAAACAAATAATTGCTAGCTCCTTATTTTTTCAACAGGTGGCAGACACCAAAGAACTCCAAAGTAAAAGTCCAGAAGTGAATCACTGAAGCCAAAAACAGGTATTTGTGTTTACTTACATGTCTTCACTTTATACAGCTATACTTATAATTCTATGATTATGCTCACCTAATTGTATTATAATTACCTCTGCCATGTCTACTTCCCATTCCAAGTTCTGAGTTCCTTGAAGGCAGGGGCCATGTCCTACTTAGGTTTGCAAAGTCAGTGTTTAACTCACCAAGAGGCACATAGTATGCACTCAGTGTATACCAGCTGAATGACTAGACGGCCTGATGTTTTTGGAAATGAGAATCAAAATGATGCCCATCTCATTTTTCCAGTCTGCTTTTTCAATTTCGTCAATTCACATTACAAAGACCTTGAAGAAGCTCTGAGAATTCTCTTGCTGTGGTGGATATTGCTAGACTTCAGTCGAGTATCAGCTAAGCGTCTGAGACTGTATTCCGCTGTTCGCAATCACAGTAATGAACAATGCTTGGAGTAAAAGAATTTACCCAGGCAAGGATTTTACGGTGATGATGTCTGTTGTGATGAGTCACGGTGGGAGAATTTCATGGTCTTCCACCAACCAATCTAACTTTCAGACTTGGTTTAGATTTTGAAGAGCAGGACAAGAAATAGCTTCTGTATCATTTAGCTCTTCCCCTCCTCCTAAGCAAAGTAGCAAGACCAGGACAGGCAGGAGCCTACGAAAACTTCAAAAAAATTTTTAGACCTGTACATCAGCATTGTCAAATAGGGTAGTCACAAGCAACAGGGGCTTTTAAATGTTTCTCATGAGGCTAGTGTGATCAAAAAACCGTGTTTTGGATTTTAATTAATTAAAATTTAAATAAGCGTGTGGCTGGGGGCTCATGTGCTGACCAACACAATTCCAGACAAAGTGACTCGGTAACTTCCTATCATTCGATTTCTCACAACTACAAGCAGGAAAGAAATTTTAGTTGAAGCTTTAAATTGGGAGGACACATTCAAGTGGGCAGATCAAGAAAATAATAATAACGAGGTTGCCAATCATTAGCCATAAAGCCTTCAACAAATTCAAGGCAGGGCCCTGCGGTGTTTGCCACCTGGAGCATTCTTGTCACTTTCCACTCAGCAAGCATTTCTGTTTTCTACTCACACTGAGTGATTTTCTGACTTACCTCTATGCCCACAGAGAAGAAATGTAATTTTTCTTTAAACATAAGCACTCAAATCTAACAGCCTCATACCTTAGTTCTAAACTGAAGAAAAGATTTAAGTCTCACCCACTTTGAAAGACCTCGTCAGCCACCTCCCTGCATTTATGTAGCTTATAACAGTCTCTTGCTGACAAGAAACTAAGCCCACCCCACAAGCTGGGTATAAATACACATAAATAGATGTGATTCCTACTATAAAAAAGCATAGATCCCTACTAGAAGTCAGAGGGAAGAAAGCTAATTTGGGGGTTTGGAGTTGTTCAAATTGGCTTCCTAACAGCCTGAATTCACTCCATTAATTGTGAACTATTCACATATTTCAGGAGCTTTTATAGGTTATCTAAGAAGCTAAAATCTATCTATATGTGAAATGGCTTCATTTTTTCTTAAAGAGTAAGAACAATCATGCCAGTTTCTGTCCCAAGATGATATCCTGTCCTTCCGTGAATACGTTGCTCTCAAGAAGACCAATCGAAACTTCCCTTTCCAGCCCAGGGCCTCAAACACCTGAGATACAGGGGAAAAGTCTTTTTCTCTCTTCCTCCAGCCACACATTCCAAATGCAGCCCTCAGCGAGAATGGCTTGGCTACCGTCAGAATCATACCCTCAGCAAGACACAGAGAAAGAGAGAAGAAAAAGAGAGTCTTTTTCTGTGTCAGGACAAGACAGAAACTCTTCCGGAGTGTTTCAGCCAGAGAGAGCTGCTCTAGATTCTTCATATCAATACACAATCCAGCTACACCCTCCCAGACCCCCGAAGTGGGCACTCATTCTGCTTCAGCAAAACAGCAACCTAGCAAGGGCTTCCAAATACCCAAGCTTGATTAGAAGGAAAAGGTGGGGAGGGAATAGCTGAATTCCATAGGAAAAAAAAATATTTGATTTCCCAAACAACTGATTTGGTTCAATTCGACCGATCTTTCCCATAAACAATTAGCCTGGTTTCAAAACAGCTCACAGTTCAAAGTAAGTTTTATATTTTTCAGTTACTTCGTATTTATACATACAACACACACACACACACACACACACAAGCAATCCCCACACTTCATCTAAACCTAACTCAAATGCAGATTTGGTGTTGATTTTATAAAATAAAGATATATATTTATATACATATATATAAACATATACATAATTAAATAAGAAATTGCCTAGTTCTTCCTCTTTTCCTAAGCAAAATAATAAAAGTATCTTCACATGGGGAAAGAATCAGGCTCAATATTCCAAAAATAATCGTCTTGATTTCAATTTTTTAGGGATTTTGTTGGATTTTATTCCACTGTAATTCACTAGAAAAAGGAAACATAAGGAAAATGTCTAAATGCTTAAATAATGAACCTAGAGGACTGGATAACTGGATGAGTGGACGGATGGATGAGGGACAGTCTCATTTCAAGTCTACTTTCCACTTCAAACACATCAAAACCACTTCCCAAATCATAAAACTGTAACATGACTTTAACACGCTTGAAGTTACAAGCTCATGATTTTACCTCATTAAAGATTTCCTTCTTTTATAATCCATGCAAAACAAGGTGAATGTGTGCCAGCAGGGTCACGTTATTTCCTAGTAGATAAATGAACCCTGGTAGAATTCCTGTGGCTCATCAAAGATGAACCACATCAAAACCACTAAAGGATGACAGGCCGCCGCACAACGCGGAAGGGAGGAAGAGGTTCGCTGGGAACCGTGACCTTCAAGTGAACTCAGAATGAAGAATGGTTAGAAACTAAAAAAGAAGAATTTACTCACTTTCAGCCTGGTTTGAAGGGAAAGGGGGATATTTTCATCAATAAAGTTAAAATGCAAGTTAAATCATTACTTAACTGGAAGATGTGAAATATTAATAAAACTGGCGATAATTTTTGGCTTTCTTAATGACATAGAAGGCCTGCTAGATGTATTTCTATTTGCAGGCACACACACACACACACACACACACACACACACACACACAGAGTTTATAATGGTTCTCCCAATTATTTGGAGAAAAATAAAGAAAATGCTTTTCTAAAAAAAGTCACAGTTACCCATAAGGTAAAGAAAATTGAAGAAAGATAAAGAGAATTTTCATTGCTTTTCTTTTCATGTCAACAGAATGTTGTTGTTTTTTTTTTTTTAAGATTCCATTATTTACTTGACAGAGATAGAGACAGCCAGCAAGAGAGGGAACACAAGCAGGGGGAGTGGGAGAGGAAGAAACAGACTCTCAGCGTAGGAGCCTTATGTGGGGCTCGATCCCAGAACGCCAGGATCACGCCCTGAGCTGAAGGCAGACACCTAACGACTGAGCCACCCAGGCACCCCCAGAATGTATTTTTAAAGTAAGTCTCTAACCGAAGAATTTTAACACTCAGATTTTTCAGTCTATTTCTCCTCTTCTACCTTCCTAAGTGCAATAGTTAACTGCATAAGGGGGGCAGGAATCTGTCATTTGGGAGGGAGCAGAAAGTGAAAAATGGGAACATCCTTTGCTAAAAAAAAAAAAAAAAGAGNGCAGGAATCTGTCATTTGGGAGGGAGCAGAAAGTGAAAAATGGGAACATCCTTTGCTAAAAAAAAAAAAAAAGAGAGAAAGAAAGAAAGAAAGAAAGAAAGAGAAAGAAAGAAAGAAAAAAAGAAAGAAAAGAAAAGAAAAGAAAAGAAAAGAAAAGAAAAGAAAAGAAAAGAAAAGAAAAGAAAAAGGAAAGGAGGAGGAGGTGGAGGAGAGCAGGGCAAAAGAAGGCTTCCCTGTGTAGATAAAGATTTTCCGGACTTGGTACTCTCATGAGTAGAACTCCCTGCTCTTCGTGGAGTAAAACTGTTTGCCTCTTTTGATAAGTTTCGAATAATGAAATACAATGTGTTCATTAGTTGATAGAAGACAGCCTTATTAAGTTAACAATGCTCCTGATGTAGCCAGACACAGAAAATAGTTGGAAAGGCAATTTTAGAGCAATGAAAGTACACGCAGCTTTCAATTTCTTTAGGGTTTAGATGACGCATGGTAACATAGTTAAATATATGTGATGAAGTTAAATAAAATTAGTACATGTGTGTTTGACTTTGAAGGTAACAATTGAGAGAGAGCAGGAAAGACAGACAAAGAGGCCCAAAAAGGCAGAAGAGCACCAGACTCTGACATTTCTTCCTTCCTCCAACGAGCACCTCTGTTTTCAGGCTTTGTCGCTTTCAGAACTAAGAACTGACAGTACTTTCAAGAGCATCGTTTCTAGCACAAAACAATATTTCCATTAAAATCACATAAATTACTCTGAATGATACAAGTAATACTGGAAAAAATCTTCCTTGCTATTATATCTGAGATTTGCTTCAAAAAAATTCTGGGGACTGGAAGAAAAGAAGTACATAGATGAAATAGATGGGCTATGAGTTCATCATTATTGAGGACGAGTTTGGGTTAGGCTATTTTTTCTACTTCTGTGTATATATGAAATTTCCCACAATAAAAACTACTTTTTTAAATCTCCCTCCATTTAAACATTTTACAATGCACTGAATGCTGCCTTCTACGATTGATGCTATTATAACATATGATCTAAATAGCAACTAACTTTAGCTTTGAACCAATTAACTCAAGGCAACAAGTAAGGAGATTTCTAATGAGCTACTGGAGTCATATATATTTGTTGTTTCCTTATAATTTGAATCTAGAAAAATTTTAGTTTTTCTTCTTTTTAAATTCATGATTCTCTAAATTTTGACTTAAGAAAACATAGCTGCCAAAGGACATACTCCTCTTACACAATGACTTTTATGAAAATCTAATATTTAAAACAATCATCAAGTCAATGGAATATCTGACTACATTATTTTCCTGGCCCGTTTTCAACATTTTTTCCTTTACTTCTATTTCACAAACATTATCTTTTTTTTTTCCACAACCTTTTTCAAAAGCCAGTCTCCTGGTTATTTGTTAATTTTTTTTTTAATCACAGAACTTAGAGATAGGAGAGACCTCATAAAGCAGTTAATTCCTCCAAGTTTACTGATAAGGTCATTTTAAGTCACACCATACTAAAGATGCCACAACCTTTCCACTACCCATATGAAATTTGATTTACATTATGGGCTTGTTTGTATAAAGCTAATGAGTTTAGAGGAAGACTTTTTCCATCTCTTCTCTTGAGACCCCAGGATTAAGGACATCACTGTTTACTCCACACCCAAGGGTGACCTTCCCTAGGACATCGGATTCTGTGTGCATGACAAGTACACAGTTGCACACACCCTTTATTTTACTGCAATTCCATTATTAACCTCTAAATTCCAAGTTAAAGCAACTTTTTCCCAATACAAATACGATTCCTGGGGCCATATTTTTAAGAAGGAGGAGAAAAAATGAGGGGATCCCACTTCGGAAGGAATATACACTTCCTCTCCTTCCATTCCCTACCCCATCTCCCCAAGAAACACCCAAATCAAGTACTTTCTAAGTTACAGTGAGGTGAGAATGAGACCAGATCGGAGCTAAGTCTGACCGTTTTTAGTTGGGTAGTTTAATGTGGCTTCTTATAACGGGACAGGCAAAAAACTCCAACTATTCGTGAGCTACAGTCTGGTTTTTACAAAGTAAACAATGGAAAAGTCTCCATTAGACCAGGATGCGACCCAGCGTTTCTAGGAACAGCTCACGATCTCTCTTGACCAGTGCCTTGTGTGGAGATTACCCGGAGGAATGAGACAGGATCAAAAGAATACCCAGCCGCCCTCTAGGTTGGCTCTTTCCTCTAACCAACAACAGCAATGATAATAGCAAGCATTTGTTGAGCGCTTACTATGTGCCAGACCCCAGGCTAAATAACTCGCATACCTCCTTTCACTATACTTACCAACCTCAGACATAAGCCTTATCGCCTCATTTCATATAAAGGCTCAGAGACATTAAGTAACTGCCCCAGTTCACACAGCTGGAAAGCGGTAGATCCGAGCTTCAGTACCGTTGGTCTAACTCCCAACGGTAAGATAAAGCAGCTCGGGACATGGGCACCCCCTGCCTGGGTAGCGGCTCTTGACAAGCCACAGATGCCATTCACCTGGCTCCATCCTAGATCTGAAGAGTCGGCTACATCAGGCTTCCATTCCTTCCCCCAAAGCAGGACCGAATCCTCACACTGTTAAACTTCAGACTACCGAGAAGATAAAGCTGTCGTACAACAGACACAATTTTTGGAACAATAAAAATATTCAGGGTCAGGTAGAACTGACTTGACTTAACAGCATTTACAGTTTGCATGTCCAGAGTAGCTGTAGTATTGTTTCCAGTTCCCAGGCCCCAAAACCCCAGTGCTGCCTGGTCCCCTTCAGTCAGCGACCACACATCACTGGTGACCCCTCGGATCCAGCAGGAGCCCAGCACTGGCTTCTCCAGGGAGAGCGTCAGAAGCCAACCCCGAGCAACACAAAGGGAGCCTTCACTCGCTCTAGCTCCTCCCACCCACCGCCAACAGGGGAACCGAGGCCCTGGGCTCCGGAGGAGACCCAGAGGGGACCGGCAGGTGCCACAACTGAGACAATGAGCGTTGCACTGCCAGAGCTAGCTCGTCCCAGTCAAAACAACATCCAGCCCGAAGGCAAGCAGAGACCGCTGAGAAATAAATCGGACAGGAGCTGTCAGAGGCAGCAGGGACACTGGAAATTCAAAGCTCCGAGAGGGCGAGGGGCGGCGTCCTCACTCCAACCTAACAGCTCCAGCCGCTCTGACAGAGGCCGATCCCTCAACGCCCCTCCGTGTTCTCACTCCAGGCAGTAACCGGGACTGAGGAACTCACACGACCACCGGCCCCACTCACGGTCCTCTCTGCGATTCTGTCCACAGATACCCACCAACCCACTCGAAAAAGATCCAGAAAGGCTTTAATTCAGCTAGGAAGTTTCAAACAACTGGCTGCTGTTGTTCTTTTAGTAACCCTTGTTACTCACCTGGATGATTCAGGTGGTTTAGGGTCTTTTAAATACGAATTTGTCTGTATATACTTGCTTTTATATCTTTATTTTCCACAGAGCTTGGTTTTTTTTTTTTTTTAATGTATTCTCTTAGTGGCTATTCTATGAGTCTCATATGAAAGGCCAGAATTTCTAAAACTGAACACCTAACACAACAGATTCACCCGCTGGGTCTGGCATCCTCGGAGACAGAACTTCTGGGGCTTCTGTAAGAATGTGAGGCAGGTGACAATGGCAACTGCCTGGGATGGGAAGGGTTTCCACCTGGATTCTGCACACCCGTTTACCTGTCGAGCTCTGGTCTAACTGTTGGAAAGGGAATGTGAATGTGAAGCTCTGACCCCTGTACCAGACGGCCCTGTGAGGTACAGGACTCCCCCGACACCAATTCTGTGTTCTAGGTGGTACTCCCACACAGATTCTCTGGCCTGGAACCAAAATGGCCATGTCCAGATTCTTCTCCGGAAATGACAGCGGCCCTCTGGTCTTTCACTCCCGTTACCCAGCCGCCCACACCACAAACCCCTCCTCCGAATTCTCCGTGGCTCCCCAAGTCCCTGAAAACCTCCATCCCTTTGCAGTCTTGTGAAATAGCACCCCTACCTCTCATGTCCCCTTACCTCACTGATGTCACTGCATTGACTCACACAGAACCCTGACCCTCCCCTTCCCCTTCAACATAGAGTCTGATACCAGTTTGGAGATGGAAATTCCTTGTCTCAGGAGAACCTGACTCTATGTCTAACCCACAGGCAGACCAGCCGCTGCTCAGCAGTGTATCAGTGCACTTCGCGACAAGAGCTGTTGTTCTTAAAATTCGTGTCTTCTATTAGGATTTAGAATGTGCTGATGGAATTAGCATTCAAGAAAAAAAGTAGAGAGATGAAATCACCGAAGAGAGCAGAGCTAGAAGGATCCTCCCTAGGTTGTTAAATCAAACCCTCCGTATGCAGGTGAAACCAGGAAAACTGAACGAGCACGTGCCATTTCCTTGGCCTAAGCTGTCCCCACCACCCCCCTCAATCCAGGATCTGACTACCTTCTCTTCAACTCTCAACACTCATCACTGGGGTCCTCTGCTCTGGGAAACGCCTCCGGTCTGGCTTAGCTTCCTTCCTATGTGTGCACGCCCTGTGCGCCTTTTTTAGACGAGCACATGCCACACTCTATCGAGATGTCCAAGTACACTCAAAGCAGAGACTGTCTTTCTCCCCCAGGGTCCCCAGTGCCAACCACGGTGCCTGGCACTCGGCAGATGCTCCATGAATCCTTACTGAACAAAAAATTAAGGCAGGCTCAGGTGGGAGAGCATGCGACTCTTGATCTTGGGGTTGTGAGTTTGAACCCCACATTGGGTGTAGCGATTACTTAAAAATAAAATCTTCAAATACTATACAATACAATACAATACAATATACAATATACAATAATTGAATCATCACTAGTGATCTACCACCCTCAACATCTTACTTTTCTCTTGCACTCCTCTTTCTCTACTCTTTCTTCATACATTAAATGAAGTTCTCAATTGTAGCTACACATAAGAATCACCTGGAAGCTTTTAAAAAATATCTTTGCTTGGCCTGATGCCCAGTAATTCCAAATGCTGGGATCTGGGCAGATGTATTCCCAAGAAAGGGATTCCACTGTGAAACCGGAGTGGAGAGCCACTGTGGTACTCTCTCCTGTCCCCTGGTCTCTCTCTTAAGTATACCCAAAAAATCCTTTTTTCCTTTTGCTTTTTAACTTTTGTTCATGGCCAGTGATGCCCGCACGCATTACTTATCCCTCTCCATCAACTACCCGGGAAACATGAAGAGATACACGTTACGGGTTCCCAGGGGGATACGCCTGGCTGCCTTTCCCAAGCCTCTTGAGCCCCATGAAGCAGCAGCAAGATCCGAGATTCATCAGGTTCACTCGAAATTGGGGTGCTATATAGAAAGCTGTCTTACCCAGCAGAATGAGCAGAACGCCAGCCAGCTGGGCCCGCCTGTACTTGGCCACACCAGGCTCTTGGCCCATTCGAATGCAGGGGAGAACCGTCAGCAGCAGGAGAATGGCGGGCAGCCCCAGGACCGAGGCTGCGATCATCAGGGCTCGGCAGGCCTGGACATAGCCTGGACATAAGAGAACAGACGGGGGTGTTAGTTAGACCCAGGGTCCCCTTGGAGCCTGAACCCTGGCTCAAGGGAATTCAGCACCATCTGCCTTCCTCTGGCCCCATTCCAGGACTTAGCACGTGCTAGTGCTGTCGAAGATCACCTCACATGTTCAGCTTTTAAAGTGACTCCATGACAAACAAGGGAGGTTGGAGGCTGGAGAGACTGAGTGGAGATCTCTGGGTTGGACCACCTATCTAAGCTTCCAGGATGAAGGGGCCAAGAGTCCAATTACACCATGACATCACCTTATGACAGAGTCAGATTAAAACTCAAACCCTCCCGGATGCCTTCTGGAGGGGTCTGTGCTGACTGCAGCCTGCTGCTGATACGCTTTGCCTGGGTGACCGTGGGCAAGTCGCTGAATTGCTATGTCTTGACACTGTCCTCACTGATAACGCAAACATGGTCATAGTACCTATTTCTCTCTAAAAGAATTCAACTAAGATTAAATTAGTTAGCTCAGGCAGTGCTTAGAACAGTGCCTGGCACATACTAAGTATTCCAAAAAGATTAACTATTATTAGTGGTGTTATTACTCTGTGTGAGTGCAGTCATTTTATCTCCTGGTGTACGAGGTGATTTTGTCCCTAACCATGTGCTTTTAATTCCCATTGTGTATGGTGCGTTTTCCTAATTGGACTAAACTAAGACTCAGGCTTCCTCTCTTGATATTTCCCCGGAGGCTGCTGTGCTCATGAATCCTGACCCCTACTGATGGTCGGGCGTGCTTCTTGCCTCACGTCGTCTCCTGCGCATGTTTCCACAACAGTCTGGTATGGCTTTAAAGGATCTCTCCAGGGACTCCTGGGTGGCACAGTCAGTTAAGCGTCTGCCTTTGCCTCAGGTCATGATCCCAGAGTCTGGGATTGATTCCACATCAGGTTCCTTGGTCAGCAGGGAGCCTGCTTCTCCATCTGCCTGCCGCTCCCCCTGCTTGTACTCTCTCTCTCTCTCTCTCTCTCTACCTGACAAATAAATAAAATCTTTACAAAAAAGGAAGGAAGAAAGGAAGGATGGAAGGAAGGAGGAGTGAGGGAAGGAAGCAGGCATCTCTCCAGCCCCAAGGATCCCTAGAGGGCAGACACCTGCCTCGGTCTTCATGAAGTTAACACAGTCCCACAGCAGATGATATAAACATACAATTATGAATGAAGAAATAAGCAGAATAATAAGAGTGGAGCAAAACCAAATTAACTTTATGCTGTCAAATCAAAGACCAGGTAACAATTTCATCACGAAAAAGATTACAATATGTGCAATATTTATGTAAAATAAATCTGACAAGATCCTGGCAGAATATCCAGACTTAAATGTGTTGTTTCTCATTAGAACACTCTCCCTCCTCCAAAAATAAAGGAGGCGTTGTATTTATTACTCTCCCTTTTCCGCTCAGAGGGAATTAGAGCTAGTGGCCTGGGGGAGGCAGAGTTAAAGACAAAGCCAAAAATGAGCCCCAGTTTCTGCCTCACACACCAAAACTCTCATACCAAGCCTGGCCAGCCTGCCCTGTGCACCAAGACCCAACCGCAACAAGATCTAGTTGGCAAGATCTAGTTGGCCGAGTTCAGACTCCTCGAGGGTACTCTTCCAGCCATTGCCCATCTCAGCTTCTTCAAAATGAAAGGGAAACAATCAATCAACTGTCTGTTGACTTGAAGACCCCCCCAGAGAAGAGCCTCAGGGTTCTGCGGCAGGACCTCTGACCCAAGTCCTGTGCCCCTGCAGCTTGTAGGGGAGTCAAGGTGCACACAGCAGAGACAGTCAACTAGCAACTGAGGTTCTGAAATTCATGGTGCAGGCTGTCCACAGGCTCAAGGCCAAGACCCGGTCTGAAAAATCAAAAGAGATCTGTTCCTGTGCCCACCCAAGTGCGAGGGAGGGGGACAGCAGGAAGGATTAGGCCCTCCCTAAAATTTACTCCCTGTGTAGGAAGGTCTGTTCTCTGAAAACAAACCGCTTGGCTCTGAATGCTCAGGAAACTTAAGTTCAGGGGAAGGAAAGAAAGAGTGATTTCATGCTTCAGTCAGATTCCTACAAATCCCATGCCCAGCTTTTTTTTTTTTTTTTTTTAAGATTTTATTCATTTATTTGACAGAGAGACACAGCCAGCGAGAGAGGGAACACAAGCAGAGGGAGTGGAAGAAGCAGGCTTCCAGCAGAGCAGGAAGCCCGATGCAGGGCTCAATCCCAGGACTCCGGGATCACGCCCTGAGCCGAAGGCAGAGGCTTAACGACTGAGCCCCCAGACGCCCCATGCCCAGCTCTTAATAAAAAATCACAGCAGCACTTTATGAAGCCCCTACTACAGCGAAGGAGGTTTACATTTCTCATCTCATTTAATCCCCAAACCAACTGTGAAAGAAAGGTGGTTGGTTTGATTTTAATTTTTAAAGGAAGACAACTGGGGTTCACAGGGATGAGTAAATTGTCCTAAATTACCCAGATGCTGAGCCCTGATCCCAGAGTCTGATCCAGGTCTACCAAGGCTGCCATTAGGTGAAAGTGAGTGCAGATCTGGGTTCCCAGGACCTCTGCCAGTCTGAAACTGCAAAATGGAGTAGAAGGGGATGCCTGTCTGGCTCAGTCAATGGAGTGAGTGACAGCTGATCTCGGGGTCGTGAGTTCAAGCCCCACGTTGGGTGTAGAGATTAATTAAATAAAAAACTTTTTTTTAATTTTTAAAAAATGGAGAAGAGGCTAGTGTTTGGCAGGACTAACACGACAGCCGTGTTCCAGGGGCAATGCCTGGTGCAGACGACGAAAAGAGAGTAGGCTGCCATCTCTCTCTGTGAGGAATTTAAAATGTGGTAGAAAAATTTGACTCACAATGAACAAAAAAAGTCGAAATGTGCCCTGATGGTGATAAGAGTCAAATACCAGGGCAGCAGGGAGGAAGGGGGTACTGATTCCAACTACAAGGACTGGGAAATAGGAGGCACTTGTGGGGAGGCCTAAAGGGGGGAGCAGAGTCTCCAGGGAGCTAAAGGCACCCCCAGGAGATGGCACAAAGCCAAAGGCCCCCAGACTGGCCTTGCCGGCCAGTTATTTCCCTGATGAAGGAAACCAGGATAGGCCTTTAAATGCGTACCATCAGGGCACTTGGGTGGCTCAGCTGGTTAAGCATCTGTCTTCAGCTGGGGTCATGATCTCAGGGTCCTGGGATCCAGCCCCTGGACATGCCCTCTGCTCAGTGGGGAGTCTGCTTCTCCCCCTGCCCTTCTTGCCCCTTTACCCCTCCCCCGCTGTACTCTCTCCTTCTCCCTCTCTTTCAAAATAAATAAACAAAATCCTTAAAACTAGATAGATAAATAAACAAATAAAAGGCGCCGTCCTCAAAGGCTAGCGGGACAGAGGCAATCCTGCGTAGGCTAAACCACTGACGGGACAGAATAAAGAGCAAAAACTCCAGGGAAGCCTGCGACCTAGCCAATCACCCAACTGGCTCGAGGTTTTCGTCCGAATTGAAACTGTTGCCCTGAATTTTTCAATGGGGAAGCAAGTGAGGATGGAGGGGCCCCCCCGCCTGGCGTCGGAGGAGGTGGAGCCTAGACAATTCTCTCTCCCCTCTCAGAGACACAGCTGGAGGGGAGCGAGCGACCCGCGGCCGCTCGCCTTCTCGGAAGGTGAGCGCGCCCTCCGGGGGGCGACAACACTTTCCTATCGGACCCAGAGGTGCAGAGGCGGGGAGGGGGCGGACCGACGCCCCCACTGAGGGGGCAAGGGGTGGGGGAAGTTAAGACAGGCCCCGGAGCCTAGTGGAACCGACCTGGCGGAGCTGGGAGGGCCCTGACTTGGCCAGGACTCCTCGCCAGTCCCACGAAGACCGGAGAAACTCAGCCGGCGACTGTTCGGATGGCTGGAACGCTAGCGTTTCTCTCCTCCTCGCTCTGCGGGTGGAATCTAACGCAAAAACGCGGCGCCTGCGCCTGCGGGAGGAGGCCGTGGGGGGGAATGGGGGGTGCGGGAGAAGTACAGTACTTCTGACCAGCGACGGTGGGAGCATGGGGCAGTCATTAACATGGACAGAGTTCCAAGTATGTGGCCACGTCTCAGTTCATTAACTTCTCAGGGTGGCTCGGCCACTGGTCACTACTACCATCCAGACAAGAAAACTGAGGCTGCGAGAGGTTAAGTTCAGGACTGCCTAATCCCTTTACAGCAAGGTGGAACCGAAGGTGTCAAAGATGTGCCCAGAGGTCTTCGAAGTTTCTGCAGACCCCCATCTAATGCGCCCATCCCCAGTGTGCCCCGAGGATCAGAGTTAGGTCCGGCCACTCAGAGGTGGCGTCCTTACCCGGCAAGATGAGGATGTCCACCAGGGGCTTGCAGTGGTACAGCCCCGTGGCCATGACGCAGTCAGCCCACAGCCCCTTGGAGCCCAGTTCGTCCAGCTTGCGGCAGGTGGGGATGGTGTAGCCGCAGGTCACCACCCAGTCATTAGTGGACGTGGTGACGATGATGCCGATCCAACCCACGAAGCTCGTGACGAAGCCCACTACCTGCAGGCACGTGGCCACCATCGTGGCCGCCACCCCGGCGTCCCCGGGCCTCGCCCCGCACTAGCTGTGGACGGCGCCTGCCCCGGTCCTCTTCTGTCCCGCGCTCGCGAGCCGCGGACCGACGACGGCCGGATGTGGCACGCTGGAGGCGGCGGCAGGCCAGGGAAAGGCTGCGAGCCCAGCTCCGACGGCACGACGGGCGCACGGCGGAGACAGCAGCGCGGCTGGGCAGTGCGCCCCCGCCCCCCCTCTTTAAACCCCGTGGACCCGGCGGGCGAGCGCCAATCGGCGACGGCCCGGGTGGGCCGGCCAATCGCGGGGCGGGGCCCGGAGTGGGGGGTGGGGGAGCAGGGTTAGGGAGGGGCCGATGCGGCCTCGGCTCTCTGCCCCGCGTCCCGCGGTCCAGGTTGGAAAGTAAAATAAGTTGCTCCAGGTCCAAGAAATGGAGAGTGTCAGGCGCGAGTTCTGCTTTGCTGCAAATTATTTCTCTTCTTGCTGCCCGTCTCACTTCTCTGTCTCTGGGTCTCCTCTTCGCTCCAACCCTCCTCCTTCTCCGCATTCGTTCTTTCTTCCCAGCTGAGAGCAGGGACCGTGGTCCCCCCAAGGGTGCCCGGTACAGTTCCTCTACCGCCCAGGATAGTAACAACGGATGAGCTGAGAATTGCCCCGAAGAACAGAGGCGAAGCATCCAGCTTTCCATAGTTACTAGTGGAAAGAAAATGATCCTTTCCTGTGGGTGACAGTCGTCAGAAGTGGCCATGGCCATAGTAACAGTTTCAATAACAATAGCAACTCACATTTATCCAGATGTACTGTCATGGACTGTGTGCATGCATTTGTACTTATGTATCACCTCGTTCTCTTAACAGCCCTCTGTGATAGGAACAGTTGTTTACACATAATACGCATGAGAACGAAGAAACAGCATGAGAGGTTAAATTGCCCAACGTCACTCAGCGAGGAAGGGGGAGAGTCCGTGGGCCCATCTCACCACCTTCCATTCTTAACCATAACCTCTCCTGATTATCCCTTTCTGAAAACCCCAAAAGGTTCAAATTCCCCGTTTTGACACATTGAAAGCTAGACTGACAGCTCTGGCTGATAGTAAGGTAATATCCGCACTCCACGGAGCACTCTGTCTAGCCTGGAGTGAGCACTTCGGAGTGTACCTAGCATCGCCATCATCATTAAACCTCCTTCTCGCTGCGCATTCAAATAAGACCCATTATATGCACTTCTTTTATCATACAGTAAAGTCCTCCGTGGGCTATGCTTATATTAAACAGTTTCAATCCCCTTTGATACTTTTGGCTTATCTTATTCCATCCCTCTATCAACAATCATGAAATTTAAAGATGAGGGTTTCAGCAAACACAAAACTCCCTATTCAATATTTTAAATCTACGATATGGATCGTAAATCACAGCTACTAAGCTTTCCCATATTTACACTGGGTGTCAGGGCAAATCACCAAAGAAATCAAGTGCACAAACAGAAAAGTCTCAACGAATAGATGACAGAGTGTCAAGCAGGAGAGCCCCCAACGATCACCCCAGAGAGAGCGCAGGCTGAGCTGCCCCGCTTCAGATCCTGGCTCTCCCACTGACTAGCTGTGACAACCAAGTTGCTTCATCTCTCTGGGCCTCCGTGTTCTTATTTGTAAAATGGGGATGAAAATAGTGCCTACCCCATGGCTTTCTTGATTATTATATGAGTTAATACACATATAGAACTTAAAACAATGTCTGGTACAAAGTACCAGCTCAGTAAACCTGAATAATGCTTCAGAGCTCTTGCTTCTGCACTCTATGTTCTCCCTGCATTCAAACAAGTTTGATTTGTAGAAACACCGGTGTAGGAATATCTGATTTTTGAGGGGCCATTGTGTTTGGGGGCATTTCATCACCTGGATGTTTTCAGATATTTCCTTGTAACATTTTTTAAAAAGAGAGAAAGAGAGCTTTTGTATTAAGTATAAACTATAAAACCCATGCAACATCAATTCATTGAGAAAACAGCTGTGAAATCTGCACTTTTGTGAGTCCATTAGCATTTGGCATTCTAACAATAGTCAACCAATCAGAATTCAACAATGCTCAGGTCACCCACAGGTCACACACACAGAGGTATTTGTAACGGCAGATTTCAGAACTCAGACCCTAAATGGCAAAAGAGTTGTCAGGTTGTTAAGATCTTGGAATGGAACCTTCTGAGTTTATATTCCAACTTTATCACTTGGGTTGTCCCTTAACCTACGTAACTCCCAGGTTCTTCATCTATAAAGTGAGAATTGCAGGTGCCCCACAGGGCTGTTGTGAGGGTCAAGTGAGATGACTTACACAAATCTATTTATGTATAAACATATATATATATTAATATACATATAATGTAAATGGGCATTCATAAATGTTAACTGCTGTTAATATATTCATAGGCAAAATGGATCCGTTGAAAATATGAATTGCTTTTGATAAAGATTAAAGCTAAAATAATTAGGCTATAATTATCATTATCTATTAACAGAAGAGAAAGCCTAAGATGAACGTCTAAACAATCACAACACAGATGTACAAAAGACCACCTGAGGAAGACCAGCAAAGCATAACCTGTATAAATAAATTAGCCCCAAACAAAGAGCGAGCACATCCCTGGGAAAGGAAGTGGGGCAGCATGGAAACACAGGAGATGGTATAGTGGCCCACAGACTCCAAGGCTCTCTGTAGAGTGCGGAAGTCCCTGAAGCTATTTTAGCTGAGGGACTTTTCCTAAAATCATCCACAATTCTTGGCTGTGGTGACTGTACTCCCCAAGTCTTCCTTGTGATTAGAAAACAACTTCCCTCATAGCATAACTTAATAAACTGACATTCCTTGTCTACCACAGATTCAAGTACCCTTTTAGTTGAGACAGTCAGTTTCTCAGAGCCCAGTCACCCCAGATCATTGTCAACAGTGGCTCCCCAGTACTCCCAGACAGGTCTATCCAGTTAATTTCCTCTCGGGAAACTTTGCCTTGCCATCTCTTCACATTTCTACAGTATATAACAGAACTGGTAAGAAAAAGCTGAAATCTGATTCCAGGTCTTCTGACCCTAAGTCCAATATTCTTTCCATTATGAAAGTATAAGAAGGGTTCCTCCTTCCTTAATCTTATTCAAAAAATATGTAAATGAGAGCGTGAGAATGGCAGTCACTGACCTAAACCCCACATGTGCACTGAACAAAGACGGCCTGGTTAACAGTTCTTCTACTATTTCTACCTAAACATAGTCAGTCATAGCCTGTGATCCAGCTAGAGCACTAATATTCATGGCTTTGGCAGGTGGGTTTGCTGACAAGCGGCAAAAGCCCACGGAGAAAGCAAAACTTGGCCCGAAGGAGTGGGCTTGCAGCGACTACTAGTGGTCATCTTTTATCATTGCATGGTTGGTAAAAACATTTTCTGTGTAAAGGGGCCTATGACTTGCAGAGAAATATGATTAACGGCTACTTTTCACATTCCAATCTGTGATCATTAGCCCCAGATGAAGTGTACATTTCTCTGTAAAAAGCTTTCCTCGTAGGGACGCCTGGATGGCTAAGTTGGTAGAGATGCAACTCTTGATCTCAAGGTGGAAAGTTCAAGCCCCATGTTGGATGTAGAAATTACTTAAAAATAAAATCTTGGGGCACCTGGGTGGCACAGCGGTTGGGCGTCTGCCTTCGGCTCAGGGCGTGGTCCTGGCGTTATGGGATTGAGCCCCACATGGGGCTCCTCTGCTATGAGCCTGCTTCTTCCTCTCCCACTCCCCCTGCTTGTGTTCCCTCTCTCACTAGCTGTCTCTATCTCTGTCAAATAAATAAATAAATAAATAAAATCTTTAAAAATAAAATCTTAAAAAAAAAAAAAGTCTTCCTTGCATATTAAGAAACACGCATTTCTTTAGAAAACCAAACGTGAAAACATAGGACATATACAATATCACTTAGGTGAGATTATTCATTTAAAAAATTAAAATATTTTAGTAAGAACCCCTTTTAAAGGATAAATTCCTCTAGTGATAATACAAAATTTCAAATACACACACATTTTTAGAAATATTGTAGTACAAACTCATAGTGTAAACAAAGGTCTCCACACATAGACTTTAAATGGCATGCCCTGTGAGTTTGGGCGTTTTGTCTATTTTGTTGATCACTAAAATCTGAGTGTGCCCCAGTGTCTGGCAGACATAAAGGCACTCTGAAAATATCTGTTGGATGGAGCTGAGTTGAAATGTTCCCCCAAAAAAGAGAGACTGCATTTGCAAGCCTCCAAGTTTCACTAGGATGCTGTCTTAGCCTGTCCGGGATGTCGCAACAGAATACCATAGACTGGGGGTTTACAGCCAACGGAAACGTTTCTCACAGTTCTGGAGGCTAGAAGTACAAGATCAAGGCACCAACCATCCAATTCTGTGTCTGGTGAGAATCCTCCTGTTGGTTCATAGACAGCAGTCTTTTGGCTGTGTCCTTACATGGGTAGAAGGGTCAAGGGAGTTCTCTGAAGTCATTTTTATAAGGGCACTAATCCCATTTATGATGTCTACACTCTCATGACCTAATCACCCCAAAAGATTAGGTTTAACTGGTGATTGCGGGAGGACATAAATATTTAGCCCATAGCAGCTGGGAATCAAGAAATGAGGAGGTGGGGATTAGACCTGTCTGAGAGCAGGCAAGAGGCAGAGTGAAGGCCCTTTGTGGTCTCAGTACCTACTGCTGTCCTTGATAAAGAGAAGCCTTCTCCAACAAGGGTTGTGTGCTGCTCAGGTCTCAGGCAGGAAGATCCCTGATCACCTAGAGATACTGGCTCGGTCAGGGTATCTCCACTGTGAGCAGAGCAGCGCTTTCACAAATTACTTCCATCTAGAATTTCAACTTCAGCTAGTGGGGGGAAACTGCCTTTTCAGGGTCCCATTTCTTGGCCTGCAGGATGCATTTAAAAAACCATTCCTGCTGAAGCCATTTTATGCCAAATTTCCCCTCCTTCCCTCGGAGATACAGCAAAATAATGAAGAGCTGTACCTGGATTGTTAGGTCTGAGTCCTTTCCAGAATGTTTTCTCTCCTCTGCCTTCAAACAGCCATTCATCTGCTTCTCTACCAGAAGCTTCAGAATACATTGGATGATGGGTCTCATTCAACCTATGAGATCATACGTTCTGAAGACTGGTAGAAGTCCTTATTTTAGTTCAAACTGGAGATCACGTTTTCCAAAAATAGAATAGTAGTGAAGTATGTAAGGACTGAAAAGAAAATAAGACGATTAACTCGAAAGCCACACCATTAAATTCTCTTCTAAATTAGAGCAGGTGTTTCCATTTATCCACCTAGGACATCAAAATACAGAACAATTTGCCCAACTGTAAGTCTTGCACTGAAAAATGTGTGGTTTATAAAATGATCAAAACTATCATGTGTCTTCTTTTTATTCATTCAATACATGATATAAAATCATAAATTATGTTATCAACACTATACCTTTCCATAAAGAAGTACTAGAAATCTATGTCTCAATTGTACCAATTGTTTTCTTTTGTTTATTCGTTTGTTACATAAATAAAGCTCTACTTTACGAATTACCCTGAATGAGAACATTCCTGGACACCAAGATCCAAGGGAGACATTAGAGCAGGTGGCTAAGAGCACTGGGTTGGAATCCTAGCTCCATCACTTACTAGTTATTTAACTAGTAGGGCAAGTTATTTAACCTTTCTGTTAAGTTATTCTGTTTCATAACTAATATTCTATTTCTTGCCAGTAAAATAGTATTTAAAATAGTAATTATTTTACAATAACCATGAGAATTCCTATATGTAAAATGCTTGGAGCAATGCCTGACACATATAAGAACTCAATAAATATTAGCTTTTATAAGTAGTTAATCAGTTGGTTTTAAACCTGTTTGAAACCAACATAATCTTCATATTACATAGCAGTGAAATTCAAAACATTTCGTGATCTGGTAGCAGACGAACAAGAATTTGAAAGGAAAGCAAATGGCATCTCTTCTCTAACTAAAGGAGAAGTCTTTTTTACCAGCCGATGATATTTCTAGCACTTCGCTCTTTTTGCCATTAAGATTTAACAAATAAGATAAAATTTCTTTTTAATTCTGTTGGTAATATTTTTGCAGAAATTAGCTTGGCCACTGGAGGGCTCTCACAGCCTCTCATTAAGGCTTATAAAAGTGATTCAGTAAAAATTGCACAAAGGATGAACAGTACAAAATACTACTAAAACATATGATACATCTTTTTACAAAAGTAATTCAGCAATATATAGCCAAAGGATTTAAATATGTATATTCTTTGATCCAGTTTCTAAAAGTCTACCTAAGAAAATCATTATGAAAAGATTCAATTCAGTTTTCTTTTTTTTTTTAAGAATTTATTTATTTATTTGAGAGAGAGAGCGAGCATGAGTGGGCAGGGGGGTTGGGGGTAGAGGGAGAGGGACAGAGAAGCAGACTCCTCACTGAGCAGGGAGTCCCACAAGGGGCTTGATCTGAAGACCCTACGATCATGAACTGCGCCAAAGGCAGAGGCTTAAACAATTGATCCACCCAGACACCCCAGTTTTTCAATTTACATTTCAATAAGTGTTCATTTAAGAAGCAAATATGTTGGGGTGCCTGGCTCGTGCAGTCAGTAACATGTGACTCTTCATCTTGGGTTCATGAGTGCAAGCCCTGTATTCAATGCAGAGCTTACTTTAAAAAAAAAAAAAGTAAATATATTATAAAATATGAATTTCAAAATGCAAATTGTTTTTTTAATGATTTTTTATTATATTGTGTTAGTCACCATATAGTACATCCCCGGATTCTGATGTAAAATGCAAATTGTTAAATTTCATTTATAAATATCTGGACAGGGGCGCCTGGGTGGCACAGCAGTTAAGCGTCTGCCTTCGGCTCAAGGCGTGATCCCGGCGTTATGGGATCGAGCCCCACATCAGGCTCCTCTGCTGGGAGCCTGCTTCTTCCTCTCCCACTCCCCCTGCTTGTGTTCCTTCTCTCACTGGCTGTCTCTATTTCTGTCGAATAAATAAATTTTAAAAATCTTAAAAAAAAAAAAAGAAAGAAAGAAATATCTGGACAGTTAGAGATTGGTTTTTAAATATATACAAATATATTTGTAAAATCAATGCTGAAATGATAACAAGCAGTTCCTTTAGGTAATGAGATTGAGTTTTCTTTCCCTCTCTCTTGTTCTTTAGGCATTTTCCAATTTTCCATAATGAGTATGCGTTGATTTTAAAATGAGAAAAAAAATTTAATTTTTTTAATTTAAAATGTTTTCAATATTTTTAAATGTCACTATTATAAGGGTCTATAAAGAGTACTCATGTCCCTACACTATGTGACCATCCTAATGATTATGTCACTACCTCATTGGCAGTCCTTTTCACCTTCAGAACATAGTTCAAACCCTTTAGGATGCAAGACCACATAGACCCTTTGTAAACAACCCTCTCAGCAACTTCTCCCCTCCTCTGTACAGCCTCTCCATCCCAAGCAACATCCATACCAGTTATAAGGAACTTTCTGGCAATTCCTCATAGAAGAATTCCACACTTTCTCATCCCCTCTGCTCTACACCTGCCCTTCTCCCTGCAGGAAAGGACCTTCTCCACCCAGGTATTTTCTAGTCACTCAAAATTAGTTAGCCCAAGAACTTCCTATGACAGGACTTCACCTGCCTTTTCCTATGAAGTTCTGAAGAGTTCCCATAGCACCTTGTGCATGCTTACATCAAAGCATAAATTACCAATATTATACTGTTAAGTTTCAAATTAAACTGTGTAACTTGTTTTTTCATGAAGTGTAACATTGCATTCATTACTAGCCTCCAAGCTATGGGAACGCAGATCCTTCTGCCCAGAAGGCTTCCTGACACAGCCACAGTTCCTCCATCCCCAACTCACTTCTCTCAAAGTTCTGTTCAGGTGTCATTTGGAACAGGAACACTCCTCACTTTCAGGTGAAATTAGGTGTATTCCTCATGCCTCCCCAGCCCTCTGTATAAAGTTTAGACACGCTGCTTTGAAATTACCTGTTTATGTGTCTGGGAGTTCCTCAAAGGCAGAAGCTATGCCTGACTCATGCTGACACAGCCAGCATCTGTGTCAGGCCAGGGCAAACAGTAATCATTGCTATCTGAGCTAAACACCTTCCCTTAAAGCTTTCCAAATCAAAGTTCTAGCTATAATGTATACAGCTCTGTGGTTTCAACCACGATTATTTTGGAGGAAAATTTCGGTCCTATCCTGTGTAAGCAACCTCTGAGACAACCCCCAGTGATCCCCGCTTCCTGGTAGTCACTCTCGTGTAGTACCTTCCCACGCTGTTCCAGGGTGAGTCTGTATGAACAACAGCACATGACAGAAGTCATGGCAAGAATATCACTTGCAAGATCAGCTTATAAAATATCTGGGGCCAAATAGGACAGAGGTAAGCCAAACAATGAATCTGGAAGCTCTAAGCTCTCATTCTCCCACAGAAACATGAAAAAAATAAAAAAAGCAAGTGGCAGGATCAACTTTGTCAGTGCTCTGGAAAATACTCAAAGGTGTATAGCAACCAAACAAATACACAATCCAAAAAAAAAAAAAAAAAAAACCATCTTCTAAAACAATAGGAATGTTTAGGGATGTTTAGTTTGCCCTTTTTCCTCCTCTCCCTACCAGTGTAGCAGCAGTCTTGATCTTGAAGCACCAGCCCAGTTTCCAGATCCCTCCCATGAACAAGAGGGAGCACAGCAAACCTTATTTGAAAATCATTGTGTACATCTGGGTGCCTGGGTGGCTCAGTCAGTTAAGTGTCTGCCTTCAGCTCAGGCCATGATCCCAGGGTCCTGGGATCAAGATCCACACTGGGCTCCCTGCTCAGCGGTCCATTTCTCTCTCTCCCTCTGCCCCTCTGCCCACTTGTATGCTCTTTCCCAAATAAATAAATAACAATCTTTTAAAAAGTGAAAATCATTGTGTACATCTGCTCTGACTTGTCTTGAACTACTTGACAAAGACTCTCATCTTCAGTTTGCTTAACTCAGAACTTAAGTGGAAAAAGCAGTGGGGACTGTTATAAACAATGCAAGGTGGACTACGAATTCACAGATGCCTGGGACAAGATAGAACAAGGTAGAAATGATCAACAGACTGTCTAAGGACTGAAGGAGAAGCTAGGAGGAGATTCCTTGGGAAATTAGAACATTCAAAAGCAGATCTGTATGTGAGGGAATTTAGAAAGCCACACACATGCCAGGCAAGATGCATACCCAGAAAAGACCCAAGAAGGCCTTAAACTTTCACTTTGGGCTGACTCCTAGGATGAGCATAAGCATAACTGAGTGTTGAAGGAGTGCTCCAACAGTCAAACTGCAAAGATTGGGAGAGATAGTTGTACTTCTTTGTTTGCTTTTACATTTCTCTTTTTATATTTTTTGTGAGTTTTTGTTGTTGTTTTGTCTGTTTAGCTCCTGGCATGCAAGGAAATCTTTCAAAACATTAGCTGAAGATTAACTAACGGAACAGATACTTCAGTGACCACACACAATAAGGAATAGTCTTTGCAAAATAGTGTGGGAAAGTCAACCAAGAAATTTACATTTGGCAAAACTGTCCTCCCAAAATGAGGGAGAAATTAAGACATTCCCAGATAAACAAAAACTGAGGAAGTTCATTGCCACTAGACCTGTCCTACAAGAAATACTGGAGAGAATCCTTCAGATTGAAACAAAAGGATACTCAATAGTAACTTGAAGCTTTAAGAAATAAAGATCTCCAATAAAGGTGAATACCTGGACAAATATAATAGCCAGTATTATTGTAATTTTGGTTTGTGGTTACACTCTTAGTGCCACATGATTTAAAAAACAATTGCAGGGGCGCCTGGGTGGCACGGCGGTTGAGCGTCTGCCTTCGGCTCAGGGCGTGATCCTGGCGTTATGGGATCGAGCCCCACATCAGGCTCCTCCGCTATGAGCCTGCTTCTTCCTCTCCCACTCCCCCGCTTGTGTTCCCTCTCTCACTGGCTGTCTCTGTCTCTGTCGCATAAATAAATAAAATCTTAAAAAATAAAAAATAAAAAATAAATAAAAAATAAAAAACAATTGCATTAAAAAAGAATAAATCTATGTTATTAAGCACAGAATATATAAAGATGCAATTTGTAACATCAATATTAATAAAGTGGGGGAGGGGCGCCTGGGTGGCTCAGTCGTTAAGCATCTGCCTTCGGCTCAGGGCGTGATCCCAGAGTCCTACGATCGAGCCCCGCATCAGGCTCCTCTGCTGGGAGCCTGCTTCTTCCTCTCCCACTCCCCCTGCTTGTGTTCCCTCTCTCACTGACTATCTCTCTGTCAAATAAATAAATATAAATAAATAACTAAATAAATCAATAAATAAATAAAGTGGGAGAATGTAG
The DNA here is from genome assembly GCF_002007445.2 of Ailuropoda melanoleuca. NCBI lineage: Eukaryota > Metazoa > Chordata > Mammalia > Carnivora > Ursidae > Ailuropoda > Ailuropoda melanoleuca. The sequence goes on from NC_048218.1 coordinate 91,809,189, forward strand.
TGGCGTAGGAGCAGAGGTTTTACCTGCAATTGAAGTTAAGTTTGTATCAATTCAAATTAGATCATTATAAGTTTAGGATGTTAAACATAGCCTCATGGTAACCAAAAAGAAAATGTTTATAGAATATATACAAAAGAAAATGAAAAGGGAATCAAAATATGTCATTACAAAAAAACTCAACTAAACACAAATTAAGGCAGTAATGGAGGAAATGAGGGACCAAAAAAAAAAAAAAGCCATAGGACTTACAGCAAATAGCAAATAAAAAAAAAAAAAAAAGGAAGATGAAAACAAATAGCAAAATGGTGATAGTAAGGCCTTTTTTATCAGTAATTACTTTCGGTGTAAATGGATTAAACTCTAATTAAAAGACTGAGATTGGCAGAATGGATTTTTTTTAAGATCCAACTATATGCTGTGTAGAAGACACTTTAAATACACAAAGATGAAATTGAAAGGATGGGAAAAGATACAAGAATACCTCAGAGATATGTGGGTTCATTTCCAGATCACCCCAATGAAGCAAATATCACAATAAAGTGAGTCAAATGAATTTGTTGGTTTCCCAATGCATATAAAAGTTATGCTTACACTACACTACAGTCAATTAAGTGTGCAATTGCATTATGTCTGGGGAAAACAACATGCAAACTTTAATTTAAAAACACTTCAGGGGTGCCTGGGTGGCTCAGTCAGTTAAGCATCTATCTTTGGCTCAGGTCATGATCCCAGGGTCCTGGCATTGAGCCCCTTGCTGGGCTCCCTGCTCAGCAGGGAATCTACCTCTTACTCTCCCTCTGCCCCTCTCCCTGCTCATGTGCTCTTTCTCTCTCTCATAAAAAATATCTTTAAAAAAAAAAAAACCACTTCATTGTTAAAAAATGCTAATCATAATCTGAGCTTTCAGTGAGCCATAATCACTGATCACATGTCCCTACAACAAATATAATAATAATGAAAAAGTTTGAAATATTGCAAGAATTACCAAAATGTGACACAGAGACACAAAGTGATCGAATGTTAGAAAAATAGCACCAGTAGACTTGCTTGATGTAGGGTTGTCACAAACCTTCAATTTATAAAAAATGCAGTATCTGTGAAATGCAATAAAGCAAGGTGCAATAAAAGAAGGAATGCCTGTATTCTGTGCAAACAGTAACCAAAAGAGAGCTGGGGTAACCATGCTAATATCAGATGAAACAGACTTTAAATCAAAAGCTGTTACAAGAAACAAAGGATATTATATATTGATATGAGTCAATTCATCAAGATGATATAAGAATTGTAAACATATACGCACTAAACAACAGTGTCCAAAATACATGAAGCAAACATTGACAGAATTGAAGGGAGAAATAGTTCTACAATGATAGTTGGAGCCTTTAATACCCTGCTTTCAGTAATGGATGAAATAACCAGACAGAAAATCAATAAGGATATAAAGGACTTGAACAACACAATAAACCAAATAGACCTAAGAGATAAATACAGAACATTCCACTCAATAACATAAGCGTACACATTCTTCTCAAGTACATATGGAATTCTCCATGACAGAACTTATGTTAAGCCATAAAACAAGTCTTAATAAATTTTAAAAGATTGACATCATACAAAGTATCTTTTCTAATCACAGTGGAATGAAACTACAAATCAATAACAGAAGAAAAACAGGAAAATACACAAATTGGAAACTGAACAACTCAATCTTAACCAAGAAGGGGGTGCCTGGGTGGTTCAGTTGGTTGAGTAACCAACTTTTGATTTTGGCTCAGGTCTGATCTCAGGGTTGTCAGATCGAGCCCCATGATGGGCTCTACACTAAGAATATAGCCTGCTTAGGATTCTGTCTCTACCTCTCCCTCCCCTCACCCCACTCATGTTCTCTCTCTCTCTCTCTAAAAAAGCAAACGTACAAACAAGGAGTCAAAGAAGAAATCACAAGGGAAATTAGAAAATACCTTGAGACAAATGAAAATAAAAACACAACACTACATACCAGAACTTACGGGATGCTAATTAAATTTCTATTCTAAGATAGCAATTTATTGCTATAAAAACATCCATTAAACAGAAAGATCTAAAATCAATAACCAAACTATAAATCATGAGGAACTAAAAAAAGAAGAGCAAACTAAATTCAAAGCTAGTAGAAGGAAATAATAAAGATTAGAGTGGAAATAGAGAAAATCAATAAAATCAAAAGTTGGTTCTTCAAAAAGATCAACAAAATTGACAAACCTTTAGCTAGATTGACTAAGGAGAAAGACAACTCAAATTCCTAAAATCAGAAGTGAAAATAGGAACATTTCTACTTATTTGACAAAAACATAAAGGATTTTAAAAGAATACTATGAATAATTATATGCCATCAAAAAAGATAACCTAGATGAAAAGGACAAATTCCTAGAAACACACAATCTACCAAAAAACAACTCATGAAGAAATAGAAAATTTGAATAAACCTATAACTAGTAAAGAGATTAAATCACTAATCCAAAACCTCCCAACAAATAAAGGCCCAGGGCTTCACTGGTGAGTTCTACAAAACATGGAAAGAAGAATTAACACCAGTCTTTCTCAAACTCTTCCAAAAAATTCAAAGCACAGAGAACACTTCCTAATATTCTATAAAGCCAGGATTATCCTAATATCAGGACCAAAGACATTACAGAAAAAACAAAATAAAACAAAACAAAAACAAAACTACAGACCAGTATCTTTTATGAGTATTGATGCAAAACTCTCAACAAAATCCTAGCAAACTGAAAAATATACAAATGCATCAAATTAACATGGTGTGCGCCTTAAATTTACATGTTGTATGTCAAGTATATTTCAAATAAATAAACAGCATATTAAAAGGATTATTCACCATGAGCAATGGGATTTACTCTTGGAATGCAAAAGATAGTTCAATGTACAGAAACCAAGCAGTGTAATACATCACAGTAATAGATGGGGGGAAAAAACACATCATCATCTCTAGTGCTGCAGAAAAAGCATTTGACAGGGGCACCTGGGTGGCTCAGTCGTTGGGCGTCTGCCTTCAGCTCAGGGTGTGATCCCAGAGTCCTGGGATCGAGCCCCACATCAGTCTCCTCCGCTGGGAGCCTGCTTCTTCCTCTCCCACTCCCCCTGCTTGTGTTCCCTCTCTCTCTGGCTGTCTCTCTCTCTGTCAAATAAATAAATAAAATCTTAAAAAAAAAAAAGAAAGAAAGAAAAAGCATTTGACAAAATTCAACACCATGTCATTATAAAAGCATTCAATAACCTAGATATAGATGGAATTTCTTCAACATGGTAAGTAGGCCAGATCTCAAAAATCCACAACTAAAAAAAAAAGGAAAAGAAAAATCCACAGCTGACATCATACACAATGGTAAAAGACTGAAAACTTTCCCTCTAAGATCAAGAACTAAACATGGATTCCTGCTTTCACTACTTCTATTCAGCCTAGTATTGGAGGTTCTAGCTAGAGCAATTAGGAAAGGAAAAGAAATAAAATCATCCAAATTAAAAAAATTTGGAAGAAGTAAAATTATCTGTTTGTATGATATGACCTTACATGTAGAAAACCCTAAAAATTCCACGGACTATAAAATTGTTAGAGTTAATAAATAAATTCGGCAAAGTTCCAGGGTACAAAATCAACACACAAAAATTAACTGCGTTTTCTACACTGAACAACCTGAATGGAAATTAAGAAAATCCCATTTACAATGCATCAAAAGGAACCAACTATATAAGAATAAATCTGAGGGGAAAGTCTTGTACATTGAAAACTACAAAATATTATTGAAATTAAAGACATATATAAATGCAAAGCTATTCCATGGTCATAGACTAGAAGAACTAATATTGTTAAGACGACAATACCATCCAAAGTGATCCAGACTCGGTGAAATCCCTATCAAAATTCCAATGGTGTTTTTTGTAAAAATAGAAAAACCCATCCTAAGGGGCGCCTGGGTGGCACAGCGGTTAAAGCATCTGCCTTCGGCTCAGGGCATGATCCCGGCGTTATGGGATCGAGCCCCACATCAGGCTCCTCCGCTATGAGCCTGCTTCTTCCTCTCCCACTCCCCCTGCTTGTGTTCCCTCTCTTGTTGGCTGTCTCTATCTCTGTCGAATAAATAAACAAAATCTTTAAAAAAAAAAAAAAAAGAAAAAGAAAAACCCATCCTAAAATTCACATGGAATATCAAGGGACACCAAATAGCCCAATCTTGAAAAAGAACAAATATGGGAGACTCACGCTTCCTCATTTCAAAACTTGCTACAAAGCTATACTAATCAAAACAGTGTGGTACTGGCATAAGGAGAGATACATAGACCAATGGAATAAAACAGAGAGCCCAGAGAGAAACTTTCTCATATATGGTTAGTGATTTTGGACAAAGGTGTCAAAACCATTCACAGAAAGAACAGTTTTCAACAGATGGTGCTGGGTACTGAATACTCATGCAAAAAGAAAAAGAAAAAAAAAAAGAATTTGGACCCCTTACCTTACCTCATTTACAAAAGTAACTCAAAGTGGATCAAAGACCTAAAATGTAAGAGCTAAAAAATATAAAATTCTTAGAAGAAAACCTAGGGGGAAAGCTTCATGACACTGGATTTGGCAATGATTTTTGGATTTTGCATAGGATACCAAAAGCACAGACAACAAAAGAAAAAATAGGTAAACTGGACTTCATCAAAATTTAAAACTTTTGTGCATCAAAGGACATTAAAAGTGAAAAGATCACCTATGGAATGGGAGAAAATATTTGCAAATCATATATCTGATAAAAGATTAATATCTAGAATATATAAAGAACTCCTAGAGCTCAACAGCAAAAATAAATAATCCAATTTCAAAAATGGACAAAGGACCTAAGTGGACATTTCTCCAAAGATATACAAATGGCCAATAAACACATGAAAAGATGCTTAACATCTAAGCCACTAGGGAAATGCAAATAAAACCACAGTGAAATAACACATCCATTTGGATGGCTATTATTAATAAAATGGAAAATGACAAGTGTTGGTGAGGCTATGAAAAAATTAGAAACCCTTGTGCATTACTGGTGGGAATGAAAAAGGATGCAGCTGCTGGGAAAAAGTTTGGTGGTTCCTCACAAAGTTTAATGTAGAATTATTCAATGATCCAGCAATTCCACTTCTGGGTGTATACCCAAAAGGCTCAAAAGCAGGGACTTAATCAGATACCTGTAAGCCAATGTTCACAGCAGCATTATTCACAATGGCTAAAATGTGGAAACCCAAATCTCCATCATCAGATGAATGCACGTATATATACACACATATACTTATTCATAAAATATTCAGCCATAAAAGGAAATGAAATTCCAATACATGCTACAACACAGATGTATCTTGAAAACATTTTGCTAAGTGAAGGAATGAAGGAAGTCAGACACAAAAGGACAAGCATTTTATGATTCCACTTATACAAGATACTGACAATAGGTAAATTATCATAGACACAGAACATAGAATAGAGGGTATCAAGAGCTGGGAGTGGTGGGAAAAGGGAGTTATTATTTAACAGGTACAGAATTTGTCTGGGATAATGAAAAAGTTCTGAATATAATGGTGATGGTTGAACATTGTGAATGTAGCTAATGCTACCGAATTACTCTTAAAAATAATTTAAATGATTTTTATATTATGTATATTTTGCCATAAAAAAAATTGGGAGGATATGGTAATCAGACTCCAGGATAGCCCTCAATAATCCCTTCCTCCCTGTATTCCATACCCTTGTGTAATACCCTCCAACTGCATATGGGCTTGTGACTCATGTAAGAGTCTAAGTAACAAAAGAAACTGGCATCATTCTTCCTCTCTTTTGGATCATTCATGTGGGGGAAGCCATCTACCATCTTGTGGACAGCTCCACAGATGGGTCCATAGAGGAGGGAAGTGAGCACCTGTCAACAGCCATGTGAATGAACTTGAAGGCAGATCCTCCAGCTGTCAAGATTCCAAATGACTTCAGCCTTAAATAACATAACTGCATACTTGTAAGAGCCGTCCTGAGCCATCCCTCTCAGCTAACCTGCTTTTGGGTTTCTGACCCTCAGATAGATACTGTGTGACATATGTTATTTTAAGCAGCTAAATTTGGGAGTAATTTGTTACACTAACATATAATACCAGAGGTGGGAGTATCAGAGTAAAGGGAAAGAAGTGAAAGCAAGACCATATGTCATGAAAGAAAATAATCACGAAACACTGGTATGTTTTATACCTGAAATATTGCATAAAATTTCATATTTTGTAATTTAAAAAAAGCTTTCTCAAGCTAATCATTTAGTGTATAATGACTAATAGATTTTAAAGGAACAAAAGGAGAAAATGTCAATCTTAAGGGACAAGAAAGTTGAGCTCACACAGGATAAAGGGCTTCAGTTTCGTTGGCATTAAAAGTTTTTATTCTGAATTTAATCCACAATCTATACAAGTTATTTACAAGGCATGAAAATGGAAAACAGCACAAAATACGATTGAGGTATAAGCTGAGAGCACAGTATGTCATGTTTCAATAAATATAATTCAAAATTTGTAAACTAAGTGACCAGATAGATGAGTCTTGTTTTATAGTAAAACCATATAAAATATTTATTTCACGTGAGGTAGAGGACAGTTTTGTGTGTCGTGTGATGCAACCAACCACAGCAATTTTAACCATAAAACTGTACATCATTGGCAAAATTTTAAATTGAATTATGGTCAATGTAGTCAACAACCTGTTTCAAGAGTTGCAGAACAGATACTTACTGCCTTCACAGGTTAGAAATTCAGAAATAATTTAAGACTACTGTGTTGGCTTAAAATTATCAGGATAAGCAAATACTTCTAACAGGATGGTTAAAAGCAAGTATATTTTATTTCTCCCAAACTATAATTCCCCCAAAGTTGTCCTAGATTAAGCAATTCTTTTAGCAGGACTTTTTTTTACTAGAACTACTTTAAGTATGCTGTGCTTTATTTTCAAGTGAGGTATCTATATTGAAGAAAAAAAATCTCATAAATTTCTTTTACATTCAACTAACTTAATATACTATTTTGTTTTCTGGGCTTAATTTTTAAATTTCAGCTTTTACATTTGATCACTTTCTAATTCAAAACAGTAGCACTATATAAGACATTTAATTCTATTACTAAAGAAACAAGCTCCAGATCGCATTACAGTTTTCAAAGCCATCTAAAATGGAAAGATTCTACAAAAATAAAAAGAAACATAAAAACAAAAAAAAAACTGTCCTTTTAAACAAGATGCAATATAGAATACCCAAATTTCTTCCAATAAGGAAATGCTTCAGTATCCTATACTAGAAAAAAATTTAAACTTTTTATTCAATCCCACAATGTATAATACAGCAGTAATGTGTCCCTTATTGCTGACAGCTTCAATAAAAATTAACAAGTAGTTCTAAGCACAGAAATAGATGTACAGTATGAGCACAACTTTTCATTATATTGATTTTTAATGTCCTGTCGTGCGGATTAAATGCATAAGAGCAAATGAAAATGAGGATTTTCCCCAAAGCTATCAAAACGTAAGTCATTGAGAAGAAAATTTTAGAAGCTGATCAAAAACCTTCAGAACCAGCTTGACAATTTCAGGGAAATACCTTGAACATGTTTCGTATTACTTGAGTTTCCTTACTCTACTTTCCTTCAAACAGAAGCCCCAGATGTGCAAATAAATTGGTTGTTCCGTCATGACTTCTAAAACCTATGGATAACCTGCAAATATCATCGTACTCGTCTATTTCACCTACTTTAGTAACTGGTTCTTAATTCAATATGTACAAATGATTTTATATCTCAACTGGTAATATATTAAATATGCTATAAAATTAGTTCAAGAAGCATAAAACATCCTGACTCTCATGGACACAGAAATAGAAGCAAAAGAATATGCTTTACAAAACTAAAGCACAAGCCAAAGTTGCGTTGCTGGTCAAATCCTTTCATAGTGTTGTTACAAGTTGCATTTGTGAAATCAGCTGGTTAGAGCTTCCTCAGTGACAACAGGTTTTACGTTTACTACCTTTATAGATTTGGTACCTTTTACTCACAACAATTAAAGTATAGAAACTATTGTTACCCAAATGAAACATCACCCATCACCCAGTAAGCTAATACTCTATGTTTTCTTCCTTCTTAAGATGCTCTACGCTTTTGATAGGCCGTTCCTTTAATGCAGTTTTTTAAAGTAAATATTTTTATATTTTTCCTAAAAAGAATAATATTACAAAGTCTGAGGAAAAATCTGCTTGCCTAACAAATTGGCACACAAAAACTAACACCAAAACAAACTTTAAGCTAGCAACCAACACACAAAATGAGCATGCAAAGAATAGAAGAATAAGTTTATATGGATATTTCAGCAGAGGCCACTTTTAAAGTATTACAAAATCTCTCTATTTTTAACCTATGTGGTGCAGTTTAACTTAAAATTACTTTTAACTAGAATAGGTATAATATTTACAATTGACTAAAAAGCTCTATTTTCAAGGAAGTTAGACAGAAACCTATGGCACATCATGATCTTCTGGAAAATGAAGACGATACAATTTTATGTGGCAAGTTTTCCTAATGCGAAGGACTAGGAAAAATATTTCTTTACTCAATTCTAACTTAAGAGTTTATGATGATTCAAAGATGTTTAAGCACTGCTAAGAATTTTAAAATAAAATATTTCAAAGAGTAAGCAATTTATTTTAGAAGTTTTGGGTTGAAACTTAAGTAAGCTTGCCATTTACTAAGTAACATAAGCACTAAGATTTTTTAGTAAATTAGAAAAACAAAATTATAGGGGCTTGAGTTTATCTCCCAAAAAGCTTAGCTGTGACACAACTAAAATGAACTTTATCATAAGATGTCTTTGTGATTTTTCTTTCTCCAGATCTAAATAAAAGGTATCAGGAGGGTATATCATTTTTAACATTTGTTCCTCCTTGAGGAAACCAAGAATCAACAAATTAAATTGCAGGGTAATATAGTAAAATTTAAATGGCAAATAGAAAATACACATTTACATCACACTCTAGTAAAGAAACTATACTTTGAGAAGTACAAAAATTCTTCTAAGATATGTAAGTACCATTAAGTGAAATACGAAAATAACTGGCTAAATGATAACCTACTGATTTTTGAAGGTCTATACCAGTAGAGTATCTCTTGTCTACGCTGGGAATTGTATACAACCTTAACTCTAGCTGATCTATTTTAAAAATAAATTTAGCTCTCAAGTAATTTCATACAGTACCCTACATGAGAACATAAACATAAAATTCCTGGAATAATAATGTCAATTAATGGTAGCTTCAGGAAACTTCCTTTAAAAACTGCATACTAAGAATTTTACCTAGTATCTTTTAAGCCAAGAATTAACGAATATGAAATTTGCCATTAAAGAATGACAGACTTTTCTGTGCAAAAAAAAGTGCAGAAGATTTGCCCCTCCCCCAACCTATGGAATTCCTTTGTCTTCTAAAAATTAACTAAAAACCTTTTAGTAGCAGGTAACTAAACTTCCCTATATTAACCTACCATACACTACCAGTTGACTGTAAATTCCTGATTTGGATATTAAGTAGTAATTGAAAATGGTCCATTCGTGCAAATATTGATAAGACTTAACATTTAAACATACAAAAATCCAAAATAACCTTCAAGGTGTTTAATATTTTACAATTTAAGGAAAAACAAACCCATTAAGGAAAACAAATCTATTATATAAATTTCAGTAAGACCCATAACTACATATAAAAACTGTACAGGAGGATTATGGATTGTATACAAACTGATGTACATCAATGGTATCAGTTTTTCTCAAGAACATTAATATTTTCACACCTCTATTAACAACATAAACAAAAGTCCAAAAATTATTACATTTTATTCCCTCTTCTGAAGTTGCTGCATAAAAAAAATTCTAAATATAACCACATTGAAACCAAAAAACAAATTACAACTGCTTCTTTTATTTAATAGCAGTGTATAACGATGTTATCCTTCCTCATTATGCCTATGGGGAGTGCTATAACCTCATCAATGAAATTCCTCTTTTGATAAAATGCCTCTTGAGAGACATTAAAAAGAGAACTGGTGGAAATTCATTCTATAATACGAAATAAAAGCACATTTTATGTATAATAATGAGTATACTATATCAATTTAGAAAGGAGACTGTGTTAACGAAAAAAATGGAGATTCAACTCCTTCAGTAGCTCTATATATCTGAAATATGAAACCACCATTGTATGTAAAATTGAATCTAATATATGGGTAACAAAACTGTGACCACAACTATCACACAATGCAGCTTTTAAAAAGTATACAACTGCTAAATTTGCATTACAAATATAGGCAGATTATCTAATAGTTCAAACCATATAGTGCTGTTTCTAAGCCGGTTGAAAAAAAAAGTACAAAGAAACATACATTTTCATTCATTTGGAAAATGTAAAAATTTATGTACTAATATATAATCAATCTCTTCACTTTCTCTGATCTACAAATGGATAGGATGCCTAGTTATCTTCATGCAGACAAGTTATTCATAATTCAATAGCCAAAGCAAATAAACAAACAAAAATAACCCTGTTGAGAATACACAGATCAATCTCTTTGAAGGTTTCTATTCTTTAGCAGTCTTAGATGATTTCAAAATTTGCAGCTTTAGCTCTTTTATCATCATTTCTAACTTCTGTCTTGCCTCCCGTTCCTGTCGAAGTTCATCCTGGAGTTCTTGCCTATCAGCCTCAGCATGGTCCAATCTCTGTCTCAGTTCTGCCAACTGTGAGATTTAAAAGACTGCATCAGTTTTCATTGAGTTTTGTTTTTCCATTTAATCTTCACATCATGGCAAAGACCTACTTTCAAATTAATCTTTACAAAATGAACTATTTTGAGCATACTACAATCTCTTGAATATCTAATAATATTCATCCAGTTTTGACATAACATTGAATTGAGGGGGGGGGAAAGGGTCAAGAGAACTAACACCTAGAGCACTTTCATTATGCCCTACGGTTTAGTATACCTCTCACACAGCCTTAAGGGTTATTTGTTCATCTTCCCCAAGTTGTGAGCTACTATACATTTTGGCTCAAGTGCTTTTGAACATAGTGGGCAACAATTCATGTCTGTTAATTTGTTGATTTGAAAGCCCATCCACTACATTAAGATAATATAACATTTGATATTCAGAGAGCCAGAGATTAGCAATTTGAACAACTACAGAAACCTAATCAAAGTTTAATAAAGCAATCAAAATTTTTAAAAAATCATCTTGGGGGGTGTCTGGGTGGCTCAGTCTGTTAAGCATCTGCCTTCGGCTCAGGTCATGATCCCGGGGTCCTTGGACTGAGCCCCACATCGGGCCCCCTGCTCAGCAGGGAGCCTGCTTCTCCTTCTCCCTCTGCCTGCTACTCCCACTGCTTGTGCTCTGTCAAATAAATAAATAAAATCTTTAAAAAAAGGTCATATTGGATGATCCACCATAAACTGTGTTTAACAGAATTATCTATTTTGAAATCTTGCCCAATGAAATGAGCTTGACAAAAAGTAATTTTAATAGAAAAGGTAACACAGCTTCAATTTCCACATTGAAAGAGCAACATTATACAAACTGAGTAATTCTTACCTGTGCTGCATATTCAGCCTCTTTGTCTTTTTCTAAATTTGAATCACAGGTACATTTTTGCTTCATTACCTGCTCTAATTTTTTCTCTAAGTCTTTCTGTTCAATATAAAACTCTTCCATTCTATGAGCATGTTCATTCTGCAAAGATTCAAGCTCTTTCTGCAAATTCTGCTGTTCTTCAGTGAGCTCCTTCATAGCTTTTGAACTACTCAACATTTCAACTTCCTGTAATATAAAGAATCACAATACAATTTTTATTTTAATTCCATCATGCTAAAAATTTCAATACAGGAAAAAATAGGACACAGAACATCTAAAATTCAGCTGTCATATCAGTTTTATATTTAAGTAATTATCTTGAAAAACTATTTCCTCTAAAAATTTAAAAGAAAATTGTTTATGAGTGTAGAACTCTAAATCTTAAACACATTTACAATATTTCTCTTGATTCTTCTTGAGAATGCACAAAAGTATCTTTTCATAATAGACTATCATTTAAATAACAATTTTACCATCTGAAGTTGTTGCTTCTTCTGCAAAATTGTGTTCAGTTTTTCCTGTTGTTTTACATAAGTTCTCATTACTTCTTCCATGATCTTTTCCTTATCATCCTCACAAATGATATCTTTGACAAGAAGTGGAGATGAAGCTGCAGTATCATGGTCTATTCCTGCCTTGCTTGTGTCTCTGATGAAATTGCAAGTGGTAGACTCGGGTTTCTTTTTACTTGTAGAATTATTTGAGATTGATGGATCTTTGAGAGGCAAAAATGAAGTAACAAAAAATGAATATCACTGTTAAAAATATCACTAGAACCCACAAACAAAATGAAAAAAAAATTCCATTTACAAATGAAATAAAAGATAATGAAAGTTAAGAATAAATTTAAGAAAAATAATACAAGACCTATACAATGAAAACTACAAGACATCATTGAAAAAAATTAAAGACCTAAATAAATGGAAAGGCATCCCATGTTCATGGATTGGAAGATTTAATATTGTTAACATGGTGTCATGAATTGAATGTTAGTGACCCCAAAATTCATATGTTGAAATTCTAATGCCCCCTATGATGGTGTTAGGAGGTGGGGCCTTTGGGAGATAATTAGGTCATAAGGGTGGAGCCTCCATGATGGGATCTATACCCTTATAAAAGAAACTCCAAAGAGCTTTCCTGCCTTTTCCACCATGTGAGGATTTCCATCATGTGTCTGAGGAGAACACAGACCTCTATGAACCAGGAAGCAGGCCCCTACCAGACAACAAATCTGCTGGTGCCTTGATTTTGGACTTCCCAGCCTGCAGAACTGTAAAAAATAAATGTTTGTAGTGTAAGCCACCTAGTCTAGGGTATTTTTGTTATAGCAGCCTGAATAGACCAGGACAGATGATAAATATTCCCCAAATCAATCTTCTTTTTCAGTGCAATTCCTATTGAAATCCCACCTGGCTTTGTGGCAAAAATTGACAAGCTGATGCAGAAATTCATATGAAAATGAAAGGAATCCAAAATAGCCAAAACAATTTTGAAAAAGAATAATAAACTTTTAGGACTCACAATGCCCAATTTCAAAGCTTTATTAAAAAGCTACAGGCATCAAGGCTGTGTGTAGTACTGGCATAAACATTAAGTCCAGAAATAAACCCATACTTTTATGGGCAACTGGTATTTAACAAGGGCATCAAAACAACTCAATCAGGAGAAAATGGTCTTTTCAACAAGTGTTGGGACTGCTGTAATCACATACAAAGAGTGAGACTGAACCTCACACTGTATATAAAAATTAACTTAAAATGGAATGAAGAGAACTAAATGTAAGAGCTACAACTCTTGTATGTAAATCCTTGCGACCCTGGTTTAGGCAATGGTTTCTTAGACATAACACCTACATAAGCAACCAAAGAAAAAGTAAATTGAACTTCAGCAGAATTTAAAACTTTTGTGCACTGAGGTGCCTGGGTGGCTCGGTAGGTCAAGCGCCTGACTCTTGATTTTGGCTCAGATCATGATCTCAGCGTTGTGAGACTGAGGCCCACCTCAGGCTCTGTGCTGACCATGAAGCCTACTTAAGATTCTCTCTCTCCTCCCTTTCCCCCTCCCCACCCCACTCGCACTGTCCCTAAAAAAAATTAAAAATAAATAAAACTTTTGTGCTTCAAAAAACACCAACAATAAAATGCAAAGACAACTGATAAAATGGCAAATCATATATCTGATATGGGTCTACTATCCAGAATATATAAAGAACACTTATAACTCAATAGTAAAGAGACAACCCAATTTAAAAATGGGCAAAGGATTTGAATAGATCCAATAAAACATAGAAAGGCACTCAATATCATTAGTCACTGGAGAACTGCAAATCAAAACCATGAGATACCACCTTACAACCATTCGGATGGCTTTAATCAAAAGAGAGACAATAGACAAAGACTGCTGAAATTGGAACCCTCATAAGCTGCTGGTAAAAAGGAAAATGGTACAGATGCTTTGAAAAACAGTCTGGCAGGCCCTCAAGATAGTAAACATGACCCAATAATTTCATTCCTTAATATACACCCAAGAGAAATGAAAACATGTCTATGGTAAAACACGTGCGTAAGTGTTCACGACAGCATTATTCATTACAGCCAAAAAGTGGACACAATTCAGGGCACCTAGCTGGCTCACTTAGTAGAGTATGTGACTCTTAACCTTGGGGTCATGAGTTCAAGCCCCATGTTTGGCATGGAGCCTACTTTTAAAAAAAAGTGGACATAATTCAATGTTCACCAACTGACAAGTGGATAAACAAAATGTGGTATATTTATCTATACAATAACAGCATATTATTAAACCATATAAAAAAAAAGTACTAAAATGTGCTACAACATGGACTCAAAAAATATTACCAAAGACAATAAAAGGTCACGTATTATATGATCTCTTTTATATGATATGTCCAGAATAGGCAAATCGATGACGACAAAGAATAAATAGAGGCTGGGGAAAGAGGAAAATAGAGTAATGGAAAATAGAGTAATAATGGATTACAGGGTTTCTTTTTGGGGTGATGAAAATGTCCTGAAATTAAATAGCTGGGATTGTTGAACAGCTTTGTGAATTTACCGAAAGTCACTAAATTGTATATCTTAACAGGGTATACTTTATAGTACATGAACTATATCAACAATTTTTTAAAAGTCACTAGAATTAATTTGGGAAATAAAATATAACACAAGTATGACATAACAGTACATTACTAATTACTGTTTACCATATTTAAATCCAAAGTTGAATTTTTAAAATATCAAAATTAAAGTAGAGAAACCCCCAAAAGAATCTCAGTTATCTATGAAAACAGTTAAATGACTAACGGATGCTTCAACTACTCCAAGATGGCTGAAATAACTGTCACACTTGCTAAGCTGTAAACAAAGCTCTGCTGCTATGCACAGGGTAGAATAAGCAGCACTTGAGCAGGCATGTCTCCTTTGGTCCAGAGTATTTTAAAAGACATGGTAACTAGGCAGCTTTTTTTTTTTCCTTAAGATATCCAGCCACCATTATGTTTTTTATGCCATCTGCTTGGCTCCCACAGCTATGAGTTTCGATCCTTGCTTATCACATGACTAAGTTTCCTTGAGTCCTATGCCTAACCACTCTTACATACTTCTTAGCATTCCTTTTTTTTAAGATTTTTATTCTTTTTTTTTTTTTTTTTGCCCCAGTAATTTCTACACCCAACATGGGGCTCAAACTCACAACCCTGAGACCAAGAGTCACTTGCTCTACCAACTGAGCCAGCCAGGCACCCCATTACATACTTCTTAGCATTATAAAATGGTTTCTCAGTTCACAGCAAATTAGAAAGAACCTTCTGAAGAAAAATGACAGCAAAAAAGGGCAGGAAAGGAAAAAAAAATCATGCAAAAATCACTTGCAGCATGAACGCATGCAGACTACACATCTACATCATTAGCCTCTATAGCTGTAACTGTTCTAAAAAAAAGTATAGGTAGTCACTCAGAGTTTTGAAAGGTGCATTTTTTTAAGATAAAAGCTTCAATTATCTGGAACACTCTCTTAAAAAGAAATCCTCTTTGAAAATGCTGAATAAGGGCGCCTGGGTTGCTCAGTCAGTTAAGTGTCTAACTTTGGCTCAGGTCAGGATCCCAGCTCAGCAGGGAGCCTACCCCTTCCTCTCCCCCTGCTTGTGTTCTCTTTCTCTCTCTGTCAAATAAATAAAGTCTTGAAAGAAGGAAATGGAAAAGGAAAAGGAAAGGGAAAGGAAAAGGGAAAGGGAGGAAGGAAGGGAGGGAGGGAAAATGCTGAATAAATGTGTTAATATTATGATTTTAAAAAAAATTGTGAATACTTACCTAAACGGCTACATAATTCTCTACTTGTTTTTAAATCCATTTTCTCCTGTTCCTCCAGTGAGACATCTGGGTAAGAAGCCATTTTTTGATGTTTCCCACTACTATGAGGCTTCTCTGACTGTCTTGGTATAGATCTACTTGCCTCTGTCTTTGTGACCTCTTTAGACTGGGATACAGCAGAAGTAAGTGACACATTTGGGGCAACCACTTTATCACACATGTACAAGTAGTAGCTAAAAACAAAGAAAGGCAAAATAAAACATATATTACATTTGGGTAAAAACCAAAATATGTTAATTCTATTTCTATGGTTAAAAAATTTTATACTATAACAAACAACATAACTCAGAAAATAAGGATCACAGAAAAGAATTCTTTAAAAATTCAGTATTTTAGACAGCTAAGTGCAAAATTAGGAATAATTTCTGTTACTTTGCAAAAAAGTAATTTCTAAGCACTAAAGAGATACTCACTGGGAAAGAAAATTACATTCTCATCTCCTTCCCTCAATACCACCTGAGGACTAAAAGCATGAAGCACTTTAGAGCTGTTCAATGGCCCTGAATAGGTAAAGCTTATGCTAGAAAGAAAACAGACCATATGCTACTTGGAGAACCATTTTCTTGCCCAGCACCCGTGAAAGCAAGGAATCCTCGCTCTTTGTTATATAGGCTGATTCAGTCCCACACCACAAGGCTATGGCCTGCTTCACCATAGGCCCAATGAGGAGCTCCCAGAGCCCTTCCTACATAGCACTCCGAATACCACCCAGCTACTGTACTGGGCAGTCAGTCCTATTTGTTTCAAACCCCACAGAGCAATCTTCCTGAAATACTTTAGTACTTCCTAATTTGATAAAACTTCAGTAGTAAGTTGCACAAAACTAAGATTGAAGGGATAACTACCAATTTTGCTCAAAGCTCACATAAATTTATTCAGCAGATTATCTGAGAAAGCCATGGAACAAATTTGAGCTAGATGCTGAAGCACCATATTATTAACTATGATCTGCATAACCTTTAGTCAAAAATGCAACCATTTAACTGATGCACTACTTCACTCCCTAAACTCTAAATGATCTCCGCTTGCATCTTATTTTCTTTATACAGTAATTTCTATTGTTCCTCTTTACTAATTACATGAATTCTGAGGATAAAAACTCAGTAATCTGCTAAGAAACCTGACAGGTTTAATAATCCCAAAGACTTCAAACCAACAGGAATGGCAGGAACTGTGCAAATGTAAATAAGACTGACAGTCTTCATCGCCATGTCTGGGAGGAACATGTATCTACGGCAATAAAAATCTAGGAATCAAAAATAAGTTTATCATCTAAGGTGTACTTTTATTAAATATATGAAACTGGATTTTGAGGGGTGTATGAAAGCTTCTAAGTTTCAAAAATTTCTTTGTAAAATACCAAAGTTGCACAACTCCTGAAGAGTTGGTTTACCTCTTATAGGGAGGCAAGGAAATTAAAGGAAAACTTCCAATTTTTATTTTAGGGTGAAAAGTAATGACGAATTCCTAGAAAGAACATAAAAACACCAAAAAAAGGTTATCTCAAATATTCAAAACAATTTACAATTCATTTCACTAACAAGCCTAAAACTAAATAATGAATTCCCAGGAACTAGAACAGTACCTGACATACAGATGTTGAATGAATCAATGAATGAATGAATGAATGAATGAATGAACAAATGAGCCAAAACCCACTCACCTGGGGTGTAAAAATGAATGTGTCTGAGAAACATGGTCACCTTCCTGCTTTATAACAGGGTACCATGACTGTAACTCCATTCCTGACGGTGTATCTATCTGTAGAAAAATGTAGAAGGGGAAAAGTTCATTGAGGGAAGATGTGATGGTTAATTTTATGTGTCAACTTGACAGGGCCAGTGTATGCCTCTGAAGAATCCTGACTAATAAGAGTTACATTATTTGAGAGTCCTCTTCTAACAAGGCAGCCTTCCCTGAAAGTACCAAATCTAATCACTCAAAATCAAGTGAACTATCCTATCACAGAAACAGTTTCAGAATGCATATTAACATGGATTGCCGGAAATGATTTCATAGAATTCATACGAAGGAATCTTTTTTAAAAATCCACTTTAAGGGCGCCTGGGTGGCTCAGTCGGTTAAGCGTCTGCTTTCGGCTCAGGTCATGATCCCTGGGTCCTGGGATGGAGCCCCACATCAGGCTCCCTGCTCAGCGGGGAGTCTGCTTCTCCCTCTCCCTCTGCCACTCCCCCCTGCTTGTGCACTTGCTCTCACTCGTTCTCTCTCTTCAATAAATAAATAAAATCTTTTTAAGAAATAAATAAAAAATAAAATCCATAAATAAATAAAATAGTATCTTGCAAACGTACAGCATTGGTACGTTTGAATTCTTCTTGCCGCTACCATGAGCTAGAATACACAGCTTCCCTACGGTATTTGTTAGAGGATCAGATAACATTCTATAGCAAGAAATACTTTGCCAGGGCAGAGATGTCACTAAGATGGCAACATAGGTTGTTCTTGACTTCACGCCCCCTCACAGGAAAAACAACTAACATCTATTCAAGAACAAGACACCATGGAGAGAATCCTGTAACATGGGAGGGTGGAGGTGGTGAGGCTGAAGCACCCCACTGCGCCTCAGAAACCAGGACAGACTGCATTACAAGGATGGATGCTCACTGAACCTGCTGTGGTAATCACTTCACAATACATGTAAATCAAACCACCATCCTGTATGCCTTACACTTATATGGTGAGGTATGCTGATTATTTCTCAGTAACACTGGAGGGGAAAAAAGGTGGACAGACAGATGAATAGGCAGATTTATAATAAAAGAAGTATGGTGAAATGCGAAAGAGAGAGAGAGAGGGGAAGGAAGGAAGGAAGGAAGGAAGGAAGGAAGGAAGGAAGGAAGGAAGGAAGGAAGGAAGAAGGAAAGAAAGAGGAAGAAAGAAAAAAGAAAAGAAAAAGAAAAACCAAAAATCAGAAAGACAGGGAAGCCATCCAGAGCCTCACAGAGTAACCTAAGTGGAGGAGACAGGGTACACCCAGAAAGACCAAGGCAAATCAAGTCTGCACGCCAGAGAAAGCTGCCCAAACAGAACTCTAGAGACCTGCGGAGAATCCGCCTGAAGCATTCAGCACAGTACCCGAGTGGCACAAAGCTGAGTCATGCCTTTCTCTTTCTCTGGGCAGCTGATACGGCGACTGATACGAGGTAGGTAGGAGTCCAAAGGAGCAGCCATTTTATCTTAACATGGTACAACTCGAACGGGCATTATTCACTCCACAGTTCCCCGTAAACTTGGCTGAAACACTGATGGGACTGCACTGCACATTTTTACCTTCCCTCTACACAGTCTCGCCTCCACTCCCTTCCCTTAAAAGGCAACTGATCCCGAACAAATACCTTACACACCAAAAAAACACAAAAAACAAAAAAACAAAAACTTTGTCAGACTAAACTTGAAACTACTTTGCTTGCTAACACTTATTAATAAGCCAAATTGCCTCATAAACTACACATGTGAATAAACGAAAAAGAGAAGGTAACTGGCTACTTAATGAACATCTATCTACCTGATAAGAACTTCATAAACCCTACTTAACTCTAACAAGTACTTCATTAAGTAGGTATCATGACCTCCATTTTACAGATTAGAAAACTGAGGTTCAAAAACTAAGAAAGAAAAGAAGAACCTGTGACTAGGAATTACTCTCTTATTTTGGTTTTATACGGCCTCTCCATTACCACCAACCACCAGCGCCATTATGCACACACACCATATTTCAAATCACACTAATTACCCTGCTCTTTTGGGAAAAGAGTATCGTAAAGAGGGAACAAGGCTCACGGAGTAGAGGAGGGAGGTGAAAGGAGGTAAGCTTAGGGTGAGCAATAAAGACAGGAGGTTAATGGACAACCCCAGTGGAGTAAGGGGATAGAATTGAGATTGAGATAGAAGGATGAGACAAAAAGGAGAGCTGGATATTCCTCTGAATATCTCCACTCCCTTCTCCAACTAGGTAAGGTGTGCGGGAAATGACATCCTCATCCAATAATTCATAAACACAGCACTCAGGGGACAGGCACTAAATACTAAGAGATTAGGAAAACTATTCTGCCTAATGTCCCAATATTCCAGCTCAGAACCAAGAAACTACACAAAATGGAATAGAAAGATTTCCAGAAGCTAAGCAGTTGTGATTAAAGCATAATCAATTCATAAACTGTCCATGGTTTGGGGAGATCCCGCTAATGGGGGAAAACAATTAGGATGAAGAAACTCAGAAGTCTGACAACCCAAGGCCCCAACAAAATGGGTTGAAAATGAAAAGGAAACCGTTTCTGGAGCAACCATTACAAACTTGATCAATCAGGAGATGATTTAAGACCAATGAAAAGCCAAAAATAAAAATATGGTAACCTCTATTGGTGGGAAATCAACATTTTGGTTAAGCATGAACAAGGAATTTGAAAAATTAACAATGAGACCACAAGATTAGGGAAAATAATGATATTTTCAAAGGATTTAAGAGTTGAGTTTTCAGTGAGGGCCTCTAGGCTCTATATAATTAAACAAACAAACAAACAAACTTGGGGCGCCTGGGTGGCTCAGTTGGTTAATCGTTTGCCTTGAGGTCAGGTCATGATCCAGGAGTCATGGGATCATGCCCCTCACATTGGGCTTCCTGCTCAGCCGGGAGTCTGCTTCTCCCTCCTCTGCCCCTTCCCAAACCCTCCCCCCAGGCCCCTCTCCCACCCCACCTGTGCGCACACACTCTCAAATAAATACAATCTTTAAAAAAAAAAAACCTCACAATCCAGAGCAAATATTCTAAAGAAGTTCAGAATCTGAGGCAAAATCAAATGCTTATTCATAAAATAAGCCAATCGCTTGTTCACAGTTTCTCAACCTATAGCTCAGTTCTACAAGTAAATTAGAAAGGGTACTGCTGGCAACAGCAATACTAAATGATAGATGCCAGGTGACAGCTGCCAGCCCAAAGACAGGAGAATTACAAGATGCAAACACAAAATCTGATTCAAAAGCAAGACAATCGGAGGGCTTTATCATAGGGCAGTGCAAATAATTTACTATATCTCAACTGTCCCCTAGCTTCATCACAACACAGTACAATAACTCATGTTTAAGAAGTCTTGAGTTAACATGATATAGTTATAATCTATATTTATACCATATATAAATAGCAGACTGTATACACATATATATCATAACTGTATACCTACCACTTAGAAAGACTGAAAACTGAGACATTTTAGAATTCATGAAAAAGGTTAAAGTTTTAAAAAACACTCTGCTGAAAAAAGTAGCTTCATCATCCAGAAAACTCACTTAGGCAGAACATTTCTCACCACAACACTGTATGACAAGAGGTGTTAATAAGCATGGATACGCTCACTCTAACAAATCAATGAAATATGACATCAGCTTGAATTAAATGAGAATTTCTTTTCTAGAAGTCATTTGTTAAACTCATTATTTAGAAAACAAAGCTCCACTTTAAATAAGTTTTATATCCAAAACAATTCTGGATGTATGGCCCAAGATATCAACTGTTTCCAGATTTTTAAAATTCAAATTAACTAAAATTGACTTATACATTCAGAAGTTTTTTCTATTATATCTGGAATATCAAATCTTCAAAATAGCAAGTTCTAAACATCTTCACCCAAAGATCTTGACTTGAAATCTCAGTTAAAAAAAAAAAAAATCTGACTCAATTTTGATCACATTCATTTCAAAACTCTACAGCTTGATTTGTTAAGTTTTACTTTTATTCACGATCCAAACTCAGTGTATCTTTATTTCTAGGTCTCTAAACTTCAGATGCCACCATAAATAACTGCTAGCATTTTAAACATCCATCCCTAATTTCTGTCCTTTGTTTTATTTTCTAATCTCACACCATCCTACTAACAAAATCACAGTCTAGAGATTTTAAAGAAACCTTCCTTACAGATCACTTATGCAGTCCCCAGCCAATGTCTGAATCCCCCAGCCAATGTCTGAATCCCCCATTCAAAATCATTAAGAAGAGACTATCCAGCCTCCGCTTCAACAGCAGCTTGAGGTCAAGGACCAACTTCCTTACTTTTGTATTTTCAGTACCCAGCACCATGCCTGGCATATAGTAGGACCTAATAAATATTTGCTGAATTAATTCTGAATGACAGCTTAGGTCATTAATTCCCACAGTGACCTTTTATCAGGTTACTCTGCTACCCTGAAACTGAGAAGACAGTCTCTTTCACACTCAATATCCTATTCATGAAGTACCAAAGCAGCCCAAAAGTCTCTGGGGTGTATTTTTAGAAATTAGATCTACAAATTAAATAATATAAATGATGGGGAAATGTACAACACTAACCATGATAAAATGTTGGGATTTAATTTTATCCAACATGTGGTAAGCCATAAACACATTTATAACAACTTACCCTAACTGTGTGTTAAAAACAGTTAAGAAAAGCACATATTATACAACAGAACATTCACAGGCATGCCAGATTTTCTCATCTATTCTGCATTTGTGTCAACATACAAATTAGGTCTTCAAAAAAAGAACAATATAATTAAATGGCACAGCAGTAATGCTACTACTGATCAGGGATAAAAATTAGATGCCAAGACATGAGCGTCTATTGCCTCTTATCTCACCTTTCAATGTAAGAAAAATTATTTACTTGGTGTATTTAAACATTAAAATAGAATACATTACATTACTTGGCAAAGAGGAGAAATAGATCACTTAGTATCTTAAGCTGGAGTCTTAAACATTTTAAAAGGCTTTTATTGCCCAGCTTCCCCACCATTATCTATCACAAAATGAACAGATGGGATCCTCATCTGAAACACATAGGAAAATTTTCAGACATATTATTTCATTTCAAAGGTTCTTTCTCTAAGTCATAAAACAACACATAATGTCTACGAAAGCAAAATTTAAACAATCCCAAAATGTATAGAAGAATTCATCTTTAGTAAAAATTAGGAAATGTTTTATGAAAGTTTCTCTAAATTTCAACTTACTGTGTTACGTACCCATGATCCTTTGAAAATCAGATTTCCTAATAAAGAACTATTTTGGTAGTGCAATGCTTATTAGTCTCACAATAACAAATAATTTAAAGAACTTGATTTCATTTACTACAAAAAAAAAAAAAAACATTTTAGTTGCCACTTTCTAGATACAAAACAATCCCACCCACTCAGCACTGTTCATATATAAACATTCCAATTTGTAAATAAATAAATAAATAAATCAAACCCTTTACAATTCCGAGACTTATCTCCAATAATAAACTTTGCTTTTAGGTGGCACTCTAGTTTTTAACTACAATACCAGGTTAATATTATCTTTAATGTGTGACAAATATTAATGAACTAAAGAAATCAAGGCAATAGCTCAACATATTGGTGGGACTTCCAAAATCTCACCAAAAATCAGAATTAAATTTTTTTAAATATGTGGAAAAATTATTTTTAAAAACTGAATTTAGAAAGAACTATAAAATATACAGATTAATTTTTACATTGTGGTGTTCATGAGACTGTAAGCATACAAAGAACTAAAAGATTGGTAAATTTAACAGGTTATCCTAATGATGTGCTTACATAAGAAGTAAAATATAATGCCTATTAAATAATCATTACTTTGTACAAGCCCAACATAAATCATTAGCGACCTTATTAAACACACGACTTGGCACCAGCTCCTTAGGTATAAAGTGAATATACCTGTCAGGGTCTTTTTACTGTGTTATTATAACACTAAGACATTCAAGTGGCCAATAAATGATTTCAGAAGGACACAAAGACACCCTACCACACAGCTGCCAACAACTCTTACTGAAAGAAACTGAATCTCTCACTGAGGATCAAGTTTCCTCAATACTTCCAACATGCTGTGAATGAGTGTTTCAACAACTGAAACAGGAATAGTGTTACAAGGTAGCAAATAGCTACTTAAAGAGACTTTAAAGGCTTAATCTTGTGCCTTGCTTCCCTGTAATTATTAAAATTAACCAACCCAATGAAAACTGAAACAATATGGGCACTAAGTGCCCCCAAAACAGATCTTCAGGAGTTACAGCAATGTCTGCTGCTCCCCCACACTGAAAGCTCCCACCTACCGCAAAAAGTCACTTTTAAGTTTAAAGTGCTTAAAACTGCTCACAGGAAAAGCAAAGGCTCACATTTTTATAATGTGCAACAATTATCTTAAATCCTTTATGAAAACAAAACCATGTGAAGTCAGTAGTATGGTATCACTCCCTTTACAATATGAAGGAAAAGGAGCAAACTGATAAAAAGTCTTGTTATTAAATTCCTGGTACTTTAAAAGTAATTTTTTTAAGTTTATTTATTTATTTAAGTAATCTCTACACCAAATGTGGGGCTGGAACCCACAACCCCGAGATCAAGAGCCTATGCTCCTCCAACTGAGCCAGCCAGGTGCCCCTAAAAATAAAAATTTTTATATTGGAATTCTACAGTGTCCAATTCATTTACTATCACAGTAACTTAGCAATCTCCGTGTTATATACATCTTTTCACTAAAATATCTGTATAAATCTCATTAGGTTTTGCTTTTCTATCCCATTTCAGCATATATGCTTTCCAAAAAATTATGATCTCGGGTTATTCTGGTCTTCAATTAATGTATACTGACAGTATCAAAATGTAGATTAATTTTATTATGTGCAATGTAGTCTATTTTTTATTTTACTCTATTTCATTTTATCTGAATGCTGGTGACCCACTAAATTGATTTCATAACCCTCCTGGCTCTTCTCAACTGGGGTTCTCCAGAGACAAGCCCAAATGCCCCCAAGGCATCCATTGCATGCAATGAATTAACTTCACTCCAAAGCTTTTAGAATGGCACTATATATACTATCTTTGGGAGAACTGATGAAACCATCATTCAGATCATTTTCTGTAGGGCTTAATTCTCTTCTCATGGAAGCCCAGATGAAAAAGGCTGCATGAGTGAAAAACTGCAATTTGAAAAACCTTGCTCCAAGTGAACTGTCTTAAAATTGGTCCAAAAATATGATTTCAACAACTGGTCCTGTATTAACACCACCTGTATACCGTGACAGTGCTTTTGCACAGATTTACGAAGCATTACATATGTAAAGGAATTACCACTATGCTGCAATTATGAATTATGAAAGTTTTCTGCTTTGCACTTGTTTAGGATTTACTACGATGGGCCTACACTGCTTTCATAATCACACCAAAAAAAAACCAAACAACTTTTAACATGGAATAAAAGCCCTAGTGTTACCAAAATGGTTTTTACTGAGTTTCCTAAACTTTTGTTATTTCTTGTCCCCATAACATAAACAAAATATGCACTGTTAGTGTTATTTCAAATCTCAAAATAAATTCAATACCATAAATAAAAACAAAATGCTGCTTTGCTTTAAAACTAAACCTGGTTTTCTCCTCGAAAATCACTGGTAACTTTATAGGGCTTGTAGACTTTTCATTCGGTTATTCAAACCTTTCTTAACTATCTACCACATTCTAGATTCAGAAACTAGAAGATAAATTCCTGCCCTAGGAGGCCTGCATTTAGTCTTTATGTACATACTTCCATGACCCACTTCTAAGTCTAGAAATCAAAATGAGTTTTATAGGGCGCCTGCGTGGCTCAGTTGGTTAAGCTTAAGCGGCTGCCTTCGGGTAAGGTCATGATCTTGGGTCCTGGGAGTGAGTCCTGAGTTGGGCCCTCTGCTCAGCGGGGAGCCTGCTTCTCCCTTCCCCTCCCCTGCCACTTCCCCTGCTCCTGCTGTCAAATAAATAAAAAAAACTTTAAAAAAAAAAAAGTAATTTTATATTTTTCCTATTCATTCCTTTATCTGCCTAGCATGGTGCTGTAATTTATTTAGTGATTGAGGCAAACTGCACCTGAAGAAAAGGTTTAGAATTTAAGTGTGTGTGTGTATATATATATATATTTTTTTTTTTTTTGCTTTTCGTAGTCTAATAAAATCCTTAAGTTATTTTATGTATGAAACTTCATTAGACCAAAATTCCGCATGTAGACAAAATACAGGTTGCAGCCATTACTAAAGCTATTCTCAAACTAGTTCTACCTCTTTGCTTGAACAAATTGAGTTCTGGCTCCACACTTTCCTCTCCCAGAATTCCAAAGGGACTGAAATCAACCCAATTCTCGATTACTTCCTTGTTGTCCCAGTGGCATAAATCATAATGTATGCACAGCTACTGGCCCAGTGGCATAAATCATAATGTATGCACAGTATGCACAGTATGCACACTACTGGCTGCCTACGCATTGATTCAGGTGTATCCTTTTTCTTCTTACTTGAAGTTTCTTCATTTTTTCCCATTTCTCAGACCAAAAAGAATAAACTTCTAAGTTTCTTATCATAAGCCTTTTTAAAAATGTTAACATTTATAACTTTTATCATTTTTTGGCGGTAATAACAAATACAGGATCTGTATTTTCTAAACCAGAAGGGGGCACTATTCCCAAAGCCATTCTAAAGATTTTCTTGAACTGTCCTTAACATAATTCTTACAATAGGCCTGTTTCACACTTTTTTCCTGGCATAACTTTGTTTTAGTAAGTAAATATCCAACTAGTATAATTATCGAGTACTAAGAGTGAGATACATTTAAACCCAATACTCATTTAATATGTGTTAGAAATATCTTCACATAATTCTAAGTCAAGAAGATGTCTGAAGAAAGGAAAAGTCCCCAAATACATATTAGTAAATATTTCAGTAATAGTTTGAAGCACCTCCCTACATTCCTAGACTCTTAACTTCCAAAATGCTTTCACTTCCATTCTCTTATTGGATCAGTTATCTCATTCAATAGTTTATCTGCAAAATACATATGTGTTTATTTCCAGATCAAACCACCATTTTTCCAAAAAATTCCACATACTCTAAAAGATAATGCAGTGTTGCTTTTCAAAAATTTATTCAGTTAGGGGCGCCTGGGTGGCACAGCGGTTAAGCGTCTGCCTTCAGCTCAGGGCGTGATCCCGGCGTTATGGGATCGAGCCCCACATCAGGCTCCTCCGGTATGAGCCTGCTCCTTCCTCTCCCACTGCCCCTGCTTCTGTTCCCTCTCTCACTGGCTGTCTCTGTCTCTGTCGAATAAATAAATAAAATCTTTAAAAAAAAAAATTTATTCAGTTAAAAAAAGAAATTCGCTGAGTGCCTTTGACGTGCTAAGCACTAAACAAACTATGCTCTGGGAAAACAGGAAAAAGTCTCTAAAATTCATGAAGTTAGTTATTAATTTCAGAAAGTCAGATAAAAATATTCATACTGGTCCCCCATATGAGCACAACCACTTCATATGATTCTAACCTTACCCCCACTTGATCAAAATTTATGCTAATCACAAAATGCACACTATATCACTGATATAACAAAATACCACCAAATCTACCCCAATTATTACTGGAATACATTTTGTCTCAACACTACTGTTTGTAGAGTTACCCATTCTCTCTAGTGCATTTCCTTACCTCATTTATGTTGGACTAAAAACACAATTCCTAAACACAAAAAAAAACAGTTTACAAGATGGGAAAATTCTTTTGTACTATCATTATTATTCCAATGACCTCTGCGGAAATGATGAACTGAAAGGAAAATTCAAAACTCAAAGTAGAAAAATGTTTAATGGGCTTTATAAAAAAGATTTAGTTGATATCTTTACATCATCTATTTGCATGATAGGTAATCTGTAGGGGTTTTTTTTTCCTAAGCAGAGTAAAAACCGTATTACTTTACTTACTTAAGAGCAGTCAAGTCCAAATGTTAGAAATCAAAATTTTAATTTTTTTTAAAAACATATCAGGGCATGGGGCACCTGAGTGGGTTAGTCAGTTAAGCGACTGGTTAAGTGATTGACTCGTGATTTCTGCTCAGGTCATGATCTCATGGATTATGAGATGGAGTTGGAATCAGGCTCCATGCTCAGGAGGGAGGCTGCTTGGGATTCTCTCCCTCTGACGCTCCCCGTCCCTCGCAGACAGGTGTGCATGTGCTCACATGTGCACGCATGCACTCTCCCTAAAATAAATAAATATTTTAAAAAATATATAAAGGCATACATCATCTTTAACTTAAAGATTATCAGCCACATTCTATGACAGTAAAGAACCACCTATGACTACAAGTGGACTTTTCTAGTGTGCTTGAAAATAATCTTAAGTAAATACCACCCTTCAAATTTTATTTACAAATAACCAATTTGCAGGGCGCCTGGGTGGCTCAGTCGGCTAAGAATCCCACTCATGATTTCCACTCAGGCCATGATCTCGGGGTCATGGAATCAAGCCCTAAATCGGGCTCAGCGGTTAGCATGGAATCTGCTTGGGATTCCTCTTGAGATTCCCTCTGCCTCTCTCCCCACTCACACGTGCTCTCTTTCATTCTCTCTCTCAAGTAAATAAAATCCTTTTAAAAAAAGAGCAATTTGGGGGCGCCTGGGTGGCACAGCGGTTAAGTGTCTGCCTTCGGCTCAGGGCGTGATCCCAGCGTTCTGGGATCGAGCCCCACATCAGGCTCCTCTGCTATGAGCCTGCTTCTTCCTCTCCCACTACCCCTGCTTGTGTTCCCTCTCTCACTGGCTGTCTCTATCTCTGTCGAATAAATAAATAAAATCTTTTAAAAAAAAAAAAAGAGCAATTTGCTTAGCAACCTTTTTTCCATAGACAAAAATGTACAAACAATAAAATCAGAATTAGATCAAATAAATAATAGCCACTGAAGATTTGGAAAAGAAATATGACATTCTTGCATACATTCACACACTGTAAAACACAATAACCGTATCTTCTTTTTTTTCAATAAACATATTTCTAACAAAAAGCTCTGGTGATATGAAGAAATAAATAGTTTAAGAACAACATTTTGCAAAGCCACCTAGGCAGATCTAAAATCAAATGTGTTTCTTGTCGTGACCTGAGTAAGAAAGAGTTCAAAATATACCTTTAGTTTCTACATAGAGCCAGTTTCTCACTTAGAATGCTGACCTTATACCACTTATTTCTCCCATCTAAATATAGCTACTAACTATGCAAATTAAATGTAGCTATTAGTCATGAAATAGTTTGGTGATCATTACTAATATAATTTCCATCATTGGAAATAATTTAACAGTTGCTACATTTCAATAAACTGCCTATTGAGTTTCATAATTTTATTCTTTTAACTAAAACAATACTTTGACTACATTTCTATATAAACATACTGAATTACATTAGTATTCACACTAAACATAAGTTTCTTTATATGAGAGATTAATATATTTAGTATAGTCTTCTATTAAAAAAAAAAGAAAGAAAGAAAAAAGAAAAAGCTTGTCTTGACTTTTTCCAATGAGTTTCCTCTGGGTCTCTTTGGTTTGTTTGGCAACCAACTCACTGACTCACAGAAGATAATAAAAAATGTTCCCCAGTTAAGGATATCTCCTAGCACCCCCCCTCCCAGTTAAATACCTTAGTCTATAATTCAAGTTTATATATAGAGTTTATGAACCAATATATTAAGAGAAATTGATAAGAAAAGTTAATGTTTCTCAAAATTCAGTTTCCACTACTAAGTTTGCTTTAGGAAAAAGCAGTGAAAATTACTAGACTACAAGTCAGAAGAACTGCATTCGACTCCTGATTCTACCACCCAACAGTTATACAACCAGGAACATGTGACCCATCTGGGACTGGTTTCTCATGTAAGAAACCTTGTTCACAGACCTTCAAGCAAGAACTACCTCACAAAGTTTTAAGGAGTAAATTTTCAAAATATGAAGTGGCAAGCATAATAAACCACTCAAGTACATATTACATGTGAACCCAAAAGTCTTCTGTCTTAAAGATTTGATTGCTAGAAATTTTCTTAAATTCCCTTAAATTAAATTCACATAAAATTGGAAAGAATACCAAAATACACTAAAACACTTCAGTAAACCCTGCAAAAAGATAACATAGCCAAAACGTGGGGAGACAATCTCACACCTTCCCCAAATTAAAAAAAGGAATTCAAATTAATAATTTCTGAGACAATAAAGGACTACATCCAAATGAAAAATGGTTTCAACTTTACTCAAACCCTAGCATATTCAGTTTCAGTTAAGTAAATTCATCATCTTTTTCTTTTTAAACTTTATCATGGTTCTCAAATGTTTTTTCTCACCAACACAGGGCAGGAATATCAGGCAAAGTAGTTTATCCCAAAAATGCTTACGTCAGAGCAATGACGATTAGAGCAAGAATATCTGGCAAATAATGTGGTCACCTACAGACACGTAAGGGTTGGGCCCTTAATTAGGGCAAGAAATCATAAATACCAAAAGGTGCATTCCACATTTTGAGAATATAGATAATTTCCAGGCACAAGCTTCAGCGTGGGACCAATCCAGCTGTAAGCAAGTCCCGCAACTCGAGAACTGTCTTGAAGTCAATCCTGCTTCAAAATCAGTCAATAACTGCACATGAACAATATAAACTTATCTAGGCGCCACAGACAAGGAATTTCAAAGTGCTGACCCTCTGGAAGCAGCAAGTAGCAAACTACCCTGAATTAGAGTCTAAAATTAACTTCTTGAGCTTCAGAAGCAAATCCCAAACTAAACTGTTAACTAAATTTCCCTCAAAACCTTAAAGGTACAATAATGAAGCACACGACACCAAATCTTAGATTCTAGCCCAAGTTCTAATGTTGCTGTGAGTAAGCTTCAGTCATACTACGCCTCATTCATTTGTTCTCGAAGTAGAAAAGGCAGAGATTTCAAGAAATCAAAACTAATAGTGGAAAAATTAAGATTCTTAAGATGAAACATGGCCAATCTTTTGTTGTACGAATCAAGTAAAACTATACACGTAAAACTGCTCAAGAACAATCTCTGCCACATTGTGTCCAACAGTGCTATACTGCTTTTAATCAAGTAGAAAAATACATATGAAAACCAGATCAACAAACTGGATATTTAATAACCCAAATCTTGCTTTACCCAGACATTCAAAGTCTTAGAATAAAGATCTTAGATACCAGATAATGTGGTGGAAACATAATGTTTAAGATCTCTTTGCTGACAGGTTTTTATATTAATATTTAGTCTAAAGTAATCTTTTTATTCTAGCTGTCACAATTTTTTAAAGTTATTTTTCTTTTGAAAAAAAAACATTGCTTACTAGAATCACAAATTCTTCAGATAAATCCACCTTTTCCATTTACTTCCGATACTGATCAAGCCTGAATATCCAGATACGGAAATAATGTCAGAAATCTGAGATCTACCTTTGAAAAATGCTGTTTGAAGCCCACCACCAGAATTGTTTCAGCAAGCTATTATGCCATATGCAAATGGAAATAACACCAAAGTGTAAATTATCTTGAGTCCTAGGACAACAACAGATCTCGTCATGAAAAAGCAGGATGTGTGAAAAAGAGAACATGACTTGAGAAAGAATTTCCAAATCCTCCATTCCCTGGCTATATAGTCTTGGGAAAGTCACCTGATCTCTCCGAGCCTCATTCTCTTTATCTGTAGAATGGGAATAATCCTACTTCTTGTACTAGATTGTTTGATCTTCCAAATGAGCACACACACACAGGAAAGCACTTAATAGCCTAAAACGAGTAATACAAACGTAACACATTACATAGATCAGTATTTGTTGTTGTTGCACGAGCAGTAACAGTTTCTTAATGCACAGGTTAAGGAAAAGTCTAAACATAGACTTGATTTCAAAGTAAACCACTGCCATTATTCAAAATTACTATTAAAAAAACCCCCAAAGAACCAAACTTGCCTTGGATTGAGTTCTCTTTCCATTTCTCATGCTGAATTTCTCCTTCATTTCTTCTAAAATTATCTTCAGTTTCTTTTCTTCAGGTGTCCCTAAGTATTTCTGGTTCACATGAAGATAGCAATGCCATTTGGCTGACTCAAAGCCCCAGTGGCAAGTCCTTTTGTCAGGTGATCTGTGAGAATGCATCACAAACGTCTGGGGCGCAAACATTCCACAACACTCCAGACACTGAATACATGGAGCATCAGGCTGAACATAAAACTGGGGTGCAAACAGACCCTGACATTTGCCCAAGCATTCATGTTCCACTTCAAAGGCACTGCCAGTTTCCTTTAACTGGGCCAGTGAGTTTTTAGCAGGAAGTATGCTACCATTTTGAGGAAAAGTGCGTGGCCGCAATAAAGCATTACATAGTCTTTGTGCATCAGTTAATGTGATCAGCCCACAGGATGGGGCATTGAACGGAAGTATTCCCAGGACCTTTAAGATATGAAGCTGGTCTGAAGTGCACCGTGAACAATAGATGTATAATTCGTCACACACTGTATTTATTTGCTGGAGTGAAAATTCTCGAAGAACAGAATTTAAGACTTGGGGCAAACAGAGTCTCTTTTCTCCTCCAACCTGAAAACAAGAAATAGACTCCCCTTCCAACACAGTCTGGGTGAGTTCTGTGGAGCTATCAGAAGGGATGAGCAGTGGGCCAGGAAGAACCTGAGGAGATGGAAGAGGCAGAAATACAGTAGGTGACATGCTTTCTTGGGAATACCGAGCAGAAAATGCTGCTGGTCCACCCAGGGAGCTCTGACTACTTAAATGGAATTGCGCCAAAGTGTGTTTCAAACTGGGATTTAAATGTAAAGGTTCAGGCACAGAGGCACAGGTTCGCTTGACATGTTCCCCGTCAGTTTCCATTGGCACTTCATAGTCATCCAAGTGTTCCTTCTTTACTGTTGGCATCTTGTTGATCATCATTTTCCCATTTGCATGAATGTCTGTCATCATTTTTTTCACTGGAGGGCTGCCATCATCTCCCATCCCATTCAGTTTTTTATTTGAGCCCTGAACCAAGGAAAAATTTGTTTGTAGGTTTGCCATGGCTAAAAACTGTTGTGTTATATAAGTAAGTCTGAAATTTGCATTGTTATTTAGTCATTCACTCAAAGAGAGAAAACCAATGTATATCAATACTTACGGTAACTTACTCTCATAGAAAATTTAAATTTTCGAACAGAAATCTCCCTAACTTACTTGACAGATTCTGCAACTTTATTGGTTCCGCTTCTACTCTAGTATAATTTCGCTGCCAGTGCTATAAATTTTCTTCTTTTGCCTCTAATAATAAAGAATTGTGAGGCACACCTCCGAGGAAGCCTTTTTTCTTAATTCTTCAAATATATGCATTAAAATAAACATCAATTCTCTCAAGAAGTCCAGAATCAATGCAATGGTTTGGTTTGGTTTGGTTTGAAGCAAAACATGTGAAAAGTTTATATGATTACTTGTGTCATAAAACCTAGACACAAACACAAATCAAAATGTCACACCCAAATTTCGTTTTTGGCACCAGGGACACCAAAACAGGGGGAAAAAAGTATCTTCTCTAAAAGTGATGATCTGTTGGTCTGTGTTGACAAACCGAAGGCTTGTATAAATCCTCGCACCGAGAAGAGCTTCTGACTCCACTTGAACTTCTATAATTAAAAATGATACCTAAAGAAAAACTGCCCAGTTATCTTCATGGATTACTGTTCATTCTTCTTTTACTTAATCTGGAAGAGAAAGGGGTGGGGGAAGTTACACTTGAATTTGCTCCAGAGGCCAAAGGGTCAGTTTGAAACTAGTTTCTTAATCTTATACTGAGTTCACTTTACCAAAGGTGACACTTCAGCGATTTCTTTAAATCTAACACAAGTTAACTAGAAGAACTTCATTTAAACAGGAAAGCAATTTGGAGAATGAGTAAAGGGAGCAATAATATCCCTCAAAAGGGAGAGGGCTACTCCAACCCAGAATAGGAAGAACCTTAAATAGATCACCTCAGCCAAAGCTCAGTACCAGAGGCTTTCTCACTTATGCCATTTTAACGATAATAATCCATTATTTCATCTCTTAATTTAAAAAAATATACCAGTTTCATCCAAAAAAAATCAGATATGAGTTAACAAATCTACCATATGTAACTAAGTTACAATTTTAAGTGCATTAATTCACCTAGTCCGTGTACGCTATTTTTTCTGGAATGACTGTAGGCAAAAATTAACTTTCCCATTAAAAGGTTAGTGAATTTGTTTAATGGAAGCCAAAAGCTATAGACTCCACTCCTGGGAATCTCCATCCTTAACAAGACTAATTCCGGACAAAAAACACAAGGCAGAGAGACCTCACAAAGAATGCAAATGGAGGAAGAGGGAAAAAGAAAAGATTCATCTTCCACTTCCTTCCTTCTTTTCCGAAAGAAATCCAATAAATAGAAATTTTTGCCTCCCAAACTCCCAGCAATTTACCTTAAAATATACCCAAAGGGTTACGGACCAAGGCCACTAGCCAATGTTCTGACTTTCGCCCACCACAGGAACACCTCAGCCAACGCAGGCCGAGAAAGAGGGCAGGAGGCATGACCTACAATGGGGGAGCCCCCAATCCCTGAAATCCTCGGCCCACGCAAATCCACCCACCCATCACAAACCCGAGAGAGAGGGCGGAGCGGTGGACAAGGGACCCGGGACGCCTTGGGCTGTGCAAGGGGGGAGAGTGGAAGAGGAGTCCCCCAGCCCCCACCCACAGCCTCGGGACAACCCCAAGTGCCCTCCCAACACTGCCCCACTGCGGGGGCCGCGGGGAGGACTGTGGAAATCCCCCGCGTACCCTCTCCCCGGGAAGTTCTTGGGTGTTACCCCAGCACCCCTAAGACTGCACCTCCCCCGCCTGCCCGGGGCCAGAAGCGAGAAGGGTCTGCCGGCGGGTGGGGCGCGGAGTCGGGATCCCCGCGCCGCTGGGCGCCGACACACGCCCGGGGCATCCCCGAGGAGTGCAGACGGGCGGCTGGGGGAGGGTGGGGGGAGTGACGGGCGTCCGGGTCTCCGGGGTCCCGACGGCTCCGGTCAAGTGCAGCGCCCTTCCCGAGTCCGCACCCACCGCCTGGGGTCAGCGAGGCATGATCCGCCGTGGAACACCCGCCCCGCGCCCCCTGTGGCCCCGACCCCACCCGGGACCCGCGCATCCGGACCCCTGACTCCGGCCTCCGCGCCCGGAGTAGCTCGACGAGCTTTGTTAACTCCCCACTATCCCCAGC